>NC_045479.1:24388099-24688354 GCF_009650955.1 Corvus moneduloides | reverse complement strand
ACTAGACCTACGCAACTGTAAACAGGGGGCTTAGAACACATGGAAAGGTATATATGTTTTATATATTTGTACCTTTTCAAAAGTCCTGAAGTACCTCATCTCTGACTGAATATGAAACCTTGCGAAATCAATTACTTGATCTGGAAGAAGGAGATGAATGCTCCTAGTTCATGTTTGAGACTAATTGCTAGAGCTTTTCAGCAAGCTGACTTAAAAGCAAAGATATCCAACCACAAGATTATACACCGGTGTAATTCTTGCACAAACTAAGATGAGAAATAGGTCTTTTCCTGATGCTGAGAAATTAGAAGTCTCACAATGAACTTGGCATTACTGCCTTTTCCAAATTAAAATTGTATTGTCCTGTGCATCAATAATGAGAAACCACCAACCAGGAGGTTTCCAGGATTCAAAGTATTTCAAAAACTGGTTCTGTTCAGAATCAAACTGATTGAAAAAATGTTTTGCAGACATGGAACCTGGAACTGAAGAAGACAGCAGGTGAAGCAGACGTGTCAAGATCCTCGTCAGATAATTAGTACCCAAATTTATTCTGTTCCAAGCATATACATGACTGTGAGTGTCCAACTAAATGAGGAAAAGCACCGGGCCCCAGACTGCTGCCTTTGAGGTGCACTGATACAGACTGTAACTGCCTAAAAGCACAGGCAGCTCAGCAGGGAATACACTCTTGTGCCAAGATTAAAATCTCGTGCCTTGCTCAGATATCTGTGATCCTTTGGAAAAAGCTGACCATAGTACAGAGTCATATAGACAGCAAGGAAATAACCCCCCAAAAAGGGATGACTTGACGCAGAACACATGCAAGGTAGGGTAGTGCCAAGACAAACGATGTTTTCATCTGTCCACAAATGTGTGAGACCTCTTCCCTATGAGCTTTTGCTGACATTGGCAGTACCTCAGAAAGCAAGCAATCGAACGTCCTTCAAACCCATGTACCTAAGAAAACCAAGTAGGAAAACTACACGAAGGAGAGAACACAAGGTTTTCCCAAAGCACCATAGGTCAGTGATGAGCTCTCTGGACTGTGCTTTTAGGGTGTCATTCCCTCGAGACTGTCCCAATATTTTGATGTGCCACTCTAACAGCTACGGCTGTTCATCACTGTTCCTAAAGGATGGGGCAGAGCAGGCGGATGACATGGCACAGCTCCTGCACACAGAATGACAACACCGGGTTGCTCATCATATAAAGAACAGAAAAATATTGAAAATTGAATTGGACAGAAAAAATAGATGGAGGGTTACTATAGGAAGAGAGAAAACATTTCTATTTCACATGTGCAAAACATATTGTAAATCAGTTTGATGCTGCAGGATGTCAAAGCTACTTCTACAAGAAGGAAGAGCTCCAGGAAATTTGTACTTAACTTTCAAATACAATTAAGTCAAGAATTCAAGATAAAAAGTGAAGTGATAACACTGAAGTGTTAACAGAAGAATCATAATACAAAGGAATTTATGCAAAAAAATTAAACTAGAGTTTTGGGATGGGTACAAATTCAGCTCTTAACCCAAACTTTAAATACTGTCAGTTGGGAAAAAATACGCTTTTCTTACTAATTGCACACTTTGCTAAGCCTGCTCTTTGAAACTCCTGCTATTGCCTGCTGAAAGGAGCAAAACACTGTATAGACTCTGCCAAATTCAGCTTCTACTGAAATAATTCTTCCATTCTTATCTCACATATTCCAAGTGGACCACTTGAAAATTTCACCTATTAAGTAGAGTGAATATTGAAGCCATCAGCCTGGCCCTGTACTTTACCTAAAATTTTACCACTAAGTTGCATGTCTTCTCTATTACTACTCTCTGCAACTTTCAGAAAACCTATGATTAGATCTTCCTAGATCTGATTTATCAGAAGACAAAAGTAAGTATTGCCATTGGCCACAGTTCATCTGTTACTGTTTGGTTTTTAATGTATCTGAAAAGATACACTATGTATCTTCAGTAAGAATGACTGAAGAAGCAACATATGAATATCCTGGAAGTGAGGATATGTGCTGCAGTAAATTGCCATAGTTCATTTATTACCTGGTATTGGAATTGGTATTCTTTTTCATAGAAACACTACGCATCTTCTATAAGGAACCTAGAGAAACTGCTTGTAACTAACTGATCACTGACAGAGGTAACAGGTGGTAGAAGTAGCTGACTCTTCCTCCTTTAGTCCAAAGCTGACATTAGATTACAAACTGCTCTGGAATGAGAAGACAGATAAAAATAGTAGTCTCCCTCTTCCCACTATGAAAAGAGAGCTCAGGAAGTTTTAAGACCTGTCTCTACTTTCTGGGAACAAAACTCGGGGGCAGCAATGGGAAGCAGAGCAAGGGTCAAGAGATGGGGTAGCCCCGAATTCAGGGCTTGGGAGTGGAAACCTAGAAATATCAAACTGGTTCTTTCAAGCAGATTGCTTTCTCCTATTGGGCAACTCACGTATCCTGTTCTTGAACAGAAGAAAAAGTGATGATTATCTGCTGGAATTGATATGACTACGTTTAAACTGTCATGTTTCCAACATGCAAAGCTCCTCGAGCTTGCATTCATGGTATTGGCACTTCCTGTGCTAGGTAAGATTTGCAGCTTTCTCACTCCAGCATCTAAACTGTGACAAAACCAGGCATGTGGTACTTCAGAAGGTGACTCCTGTTTAGCACAGCTGTGTAAGTACATCTTCCGCTTCTGAAACATCACATTTGGTCCAGCATATTATTGACAAAGCTGCTGTAGTGACACGATCCTTCATGGAGAAGGAACAAGGTAACACTGTGCATTGCTTGTTCATTCTCCAGCATAGTGCTTCTCTACCCTTGCACTCACAGTAACAGACAGACCTAGTGCTTGGATTTCTTCCTAACAATCCCAGGGCTTTGAAAACAGAAACTGGACCCTGTACAAAGTAAACGGGCACCTGTTGAGTCTGAAAGGTAAAGCCATTCTGTCAGAAAGTGGGTCGGTTTTGTGACTTTTTTGAGGGTTTTTTTTTTTTTTGGAACACATTACAGCTTTTTCACTGTCAAAAACCTGGTAAGAGTCACAAGGAATCAAGTTAGTGCATCTTAAAACTGACTGTGTCTCAACTAAGATGTAATAATGACTGTACATGTATCCCTAATTAGGACCACAGTCCAAGTCAGAAGGTTTAGCTTAAACTACACGTTAAGAAAGTTAACTTCATATACTCTACTAACACAACAGCTTGCAATCAAATGGACATGCTCTCAGTTGCTGCTTCCTAACAGTTGAATTAATAATACACAATAGCCAATCTTTTGTGGTATTGCCTACCAGAAACATCACAACTACTTCTGCTCACTTTGGCCAAAAGTAAACTTATCTCGGAAAAAAGGGTTATCTAAAAACAACTGCAGATGCAGGGGGTGGTCCGGTTGGCTCGGACTGACAGCCATCGGATTGAACGGGACAGTGCACCTCATCCGTCACACCTCCTGGAAAGCAAACAGCCGAGCGCTTGAGAAGGACACCGATGTTTGCTCAAAGGCAAAGCCTCACCAAAGATTGCTTAGCAAAGCTTTTACAAAACCAATTTTATAGTGCAGGCAAAAGTGCAAGGGGAGGGTACGAGGCGAGAAGAAGTGATTTGCTGAGGGGCGACAGGTACGCGGAGGATTGTGTACAGAGGGCTGGGTAACCCTGAACTCGCACACCCCTCCATCCCCCGCGCCCCCTTCCTCCCTGGAATACGCCAAGGAGCGCCTGGAAAGTTGCTCTGGTCGGTTCCCCGAGGGTAGCTCCGCGAAGGTACGGCCGACTCCCGCCGGTTCCCGGGCGCTCCTTTGCCAGAGCCCTTAAGGGAATCGGGACGTGAAGACGCCCCGGCACCACGCTCCCCCCACCCCAGGCCGCTCTGCCCTCAGCGCCCGTCCCGCCGTTACCTTCTCAGCCTGGGCGAGGTAGAGCCAGAGGCGGCGCCAGGTGCCGAACTTCTTCCTCTCGCTGAAGTTGAAGGCCATCTCGGCGCTGGCGTACCGCGACACCAGCGGGGAGCGGTACCGCGCCATCGCGTCCTCCTCCTGGCCGGGGGCCGCCATGGCAGCGGCAGCAACAGCGGCGCAGGGCAGGGGCGGGCAGCGCGCGGCGCCGCGGGGTAAGGGCGGGCAGAGGCCCCGCCCCGCCGCCCTCAGCGGGCCCCGCCCCCCAGCCCACGGACGGGCCGGCGCCCCCCCGCGCTCGGAGGCCAACGCGGCCTGAGGGGCCCCGACACGGCCGCGGGACACAAAAACGTGCAGGAAACACGAGCTTTAAATGCTTAGCAGCCAAACACATTTATTAGTCTTTTTTTTTTTTTTTTCCAGGAACCCAAAAATAGTTTGTAGTTATAATGTAAGCAACTGAGTTGCACATAATACAATCATATCTTTCAAAAAAAGAAAAAATAAAAACGAAAAAAAGCTGTTTAAAAGCCAAAAAAAAAAAAAAAAACAACAACAAAACCTTCAGAAAACTTATATAAGTATTACACCATCTCTCAGTTTCAATGAAATGACGACGACTTAATTCCTTATTACTCTTAACTTGTCACACTCCAATAAAACATCACCCTTTTGTTTGTTTTTTTTCTTTTTTTTTCCTTTTTTTTTTTTTTTTTTTTTTCTAAATCCAGCATGAGAAATACAGTACCTGCTATGGCAAAAATACACATAAAATGCAACATTTCAGCTTATTTGTACATTAGTAGACTTTAAACATTTTATTGGTTTTTTTTTTTTCTTTTTAAGTGAACCAGTGATCTTAAGTACCACTATACTAAAAGTAAAATAAAAATATAGAAAAGGAGGAAAACGGGGCAGCCAGCCTTACAAGAGCACCTTCTAAAGTGCTGAGTTTCTGTGTCCATGGAAAACCCTTAGGAAGTTCAAACATTTCTGAGAATATGGGATGAAAATTAAGATGAAACCTGGATATGCTAGACATTGTGTCATCTCCTCTACATTCTCCCCATTTGTCCTGTAATTTTCTTTACTGCACACTGTAGAAGGAGGAGAGAAACCAGAACTATGGTAAGAGTTTAGTAAAGGAAGCCATTTCAAGTATAAGAAAAAAAAAAAACACTTACAGGTAACTTGCAAATAGCATCAATATACACACAGCCACTATTTTTATTATTACAATGTCTGCTTCTGAGGGACAGTGTTTCAGGCAAGAGGACTTTAGCTGTACCTTCCTGTTACCTATTTATGTGCAAAGTAGAAAAGCTGCCTTTTCTAATCCAGCCATATTGGACATCATTGATTTTCTATTCAGCCATCTCATCCCTCCATTCCATAAGGAGAGAAGAAGGTGGCATTATTTTACCAAGACTAGATGAAATGAATCTCTTTCTCCATTCCTTTTCCAGACACACCCTTCTCCCATTACTTGTTCGCAATGAAGAGAAACTTGCCAAACTCCTGATGCCCACCAGTAGCCAGTTTCCTGAACAGGTAGAAGGCATTTACCTTTGTAAACATAATCCCTTATGTTTGTGGAACTCAAAGCAGCATTTCACACCTCCAGCAGAGCAACGGAGATGAAAATAGATCAGAATGCTCCCCTGTCACTGCTTTTCCTCCTCCCCTTTCCTCTTCCTCACCCAGGAAGATTACATTTGGTTACTTTTGTTAGAAGGTGGGGTTTTTTTTTGGTTCTTTGAGGAAAATACTTAGCATTTAGTTCAAAGTAAACATTACAGAATTACCATCATCAGTTATACTGCTGTTCGTTCTGCTTTCTAGACGAGAAAGAAAAAGCACTGTGCATTAGATGTTCTGCAGGCTTTAGAGCAGATGCAGCAGAAAACCAAGATACCCGTGTGTGTAAATCCCACAGGCGCACATGCATCACTTCAGCTTCTTTCTCTGCAGAATCACTGTATACACTTCACCTTGATTACTGGCAGAGATGGAGAGGGTGGCATAGGGCAACAGTGGAGAGATGTTCCTAAGGCCACAGGGAGCAATGCAGGACAGAGAGGACCAGGGAGTGTCAGTCAGAAAGGTTTCAGGTACAGAAACCATATTCTTGATATTTCAAACGCCAAATTCCAAGAGGCATGGGCTCATATGCACATCCCTGAGACGCACATCCAAGAAAGAAGAAACAGCGACCATGTGATTGAGAGGGGAGAAAGTAGCAGAGGTTCCCTGACAGCTGTGGGATTTACCCATTGAAGACCTCTTCCCCCACCACCCTCCCAGACACATTCTGGGAGAGCTGTAAGGCATATACACAAGCAGCATCTACTATCATTCTCTCTGTTCCTACGTTGTATTGGCAGGTGATGGCTTCTGTATATTGTGGACAAGAAGAGACACTGCATTTGAAGTGTGACTGGTAACACACTGAAATTAACTCAGGGAAGGACACAGGAAGCTACTCTGCCCTTTATCCCTGGAGCAGCAGCATAAACTGGCCAGGTTCTTCATCTTACAGTCCCCGCTCTGGAACTACACACCACCACCTCCCCTTCCTGATGGCAGTAAAAGATGTGTCTGCTTGAAAGATGACATTACCAAAACCGCCATTTAATGGCAGGGAGAAGTACACAAACTTACTATGATTTGGTGGTCTCGTGAAAGAAGCAGCAAGCTCAAAGTACTTCAATTCTGAAGCTTATCTAAAAGTACTGAAGACACGTGACCTGTAGCAACTGGCATAACTATATAAAGAAGAGAAGAAGGAAACAGGCATAAAGACTGAGGAGTATGAGTAACTGAATCTCTATCAAGTTCTATCATTTAGGATCTGAGCGTCTGATGGCTTCAGTAATTAAAAAAAAAAGGGTTATCTCCCTCCACACAAGCAACAATGTAAAAAGAACTAGCGATCTTGCTGTGAAAACCTCATAATACTTCTATCATGCTTTTTTCTTTAAAGCACTTGACAAACATTACTAGTTGATCCTCACAAAACCCCTGTGAGGTAGTAAGTATTATTAACAACCCCGCTTTACAGGTGAAAAAACAAAGGCAAAGTAGTTAAATGACTTGCCCAAGGCAAGAGAAGAGTAATGGCCAATGTCAAAATTCAGGAGTTTCAGGCTTCCGGACCTGTGCTCAAAACCACTAGTTCAAATATCTTTTTACAAAGGAGATAACAGATGGAAATAAAAGCCCATCAAGTGTAGAAGAAGAGCTAAGATTTAAAAAGTTACATCAGAAGGGGAAATGTACCACGAGGTATTTTTGTGAATGAGTTTAAGCTTCAGATTTTTCTTTTTTTTTTTCCTTTCTGGTTTTTTTGTTGTTTTTTTTTTTTTTTTTTTTTTTAAAGGCATTCTGACAGAGTGGAACCCTGGTAAGATCACATCTGCAAGGCAGGCACAGATGCGAGAGTGATCATCAAGTCTATTACTTATTACAGTACTGTGAATGTCAACAAAAATAAAACTGCTGCATGAAAACACTGAATACAGGCAGGATCATCTCTCAGTTTATGATATTACACCTAAGATAATGCCAAGGATAATGCAGATACCATGGTTCACCATGGACAAAGGAAAAAGTCAAGCCAAAAGGTCCCTATTATAATGACAGAGAGAGCAGTGAGATCCACATTTTTCTGAGGAGACTCTTCCTGGAAGCTCAGCAAACTTCAAGGAATGCACATAATTCACAATGATTGCATTTTGGAGATGTGGGGAAGTAAATCCTTTTTAATGACCATTACGATATCACCTTATAGAAAAATTAGATAGTTTCTTTTAAACAGAGAGGACCTGGTCTACAGATCAGTCTACCTTCCCTAAAATTTCACACACTGTCAACATTAGTGCTAAGTCACTGGCAGCAACACCAGACAACAAAACACCGGTAGCTGCTGATGTTGAAAAAAACACAGTCCTCATAGTTGGGCTTTGATCAGCACTAGAAGGTAAGTACCATCTCCACCATCTTGCCCACAGCTGCACTGTCACTGGATGAACTGTGCCAGAAACAGCAGCAAAGAAATTTTTAGGGACAAGGAAGTATAGATATCAAGGCCAAGCCATGTTCCAATTCTCCTGGAAGAGCACAAGGACTGCTGAAATGGAAAACGAGTAATAAATCCAAAAAAAACCAGTGCCTGTGGCAGTGAGTTTCCTGAGCTTAACAAGGGCCAGAGCACAGGAGGTGGTAGATACTCCCCAGATAGACCTGGTGTCCCATTCATCCTTTTGGCCCTGGCTTAACACTGTGTGGCTGAAAAATAGCCCTTTGCAAGGCTGAGAGCTGATTTTTGTTTTGCAGCCAACATTAGTTATTCAAATCTCTGCCCAGTTATCTATTGGCCAGCTTCTGACAAAACAAAGGCTCTTATCAGTTCCTTCTTAATTCAAAGTTACCACTTCCCCACTTCCCCAAACTATAATGGATATGCCATGGACACAGAAACTCCTAACAGTTTAGCAAAGTATCTTTGTCCCCTACACCCCCTTTGCAGAATGCATAGTTTACAATTCACTTACAAAATAAAGAAGCAATGCTGACCACATATGGGACCTTTTTTTTTTTTTGAAAAAGAACAAACAACCTCTTCTTAAGTTCAGTATCAAAATTCACATTTGCATAATAATACATTTCAAGGCCATTAGAGAGGAATGAGAGCGAAGCAAAGAAAACTGCAGAGTCTCTCCTCTCTTTGTCTTCCTGAATAGAGCTGAGGGATCCCACTGGAGTTTCTTTTCAGGGTGGGAATTACAAAGCGCTACAACAACAGCTCTTGATCTTGTACACCTCACGTTTTGGGTGGGACGAAGAGGTGAATTATTAGGAAAAAAAAACAAATGGAAGGAGACACTGCAGATTCCCATGTTTAGCTACAAACAGCTTCAAAGAAACAAAAAATTACTTCAGATTTTTTTCCTTTTAAACACTTCTATCTCACCATTTCAAAAACTCTTATTTTTTTTCTTCTTGTGTAATACCCTGTTCATTTAAATGGCAACGTTAAGTGTGCTGGAAGTTGAAGGGTTGAAAAAAAAAATAAATTCCTGTTTTGCTTATCAGGACATGGGCAGAGAGGGTAAAAGTGTGCCTGCACCCACTATTTAACAGAAGCTACAAAACATTATCTTCTCTACATGTATAAATTTGTCTCAAACATTGCTGTGTTTCAATTCTCCAGTGCTTACAAAAAACCAAAGCCACACGCACTCATACTCATGCACACAAACATAAAGAGAAGCCACATAATACATATACAAACTCAACCTGCAACAGCAGACTAGCCTAAAACTATCAACAGCTTCTGTGCATCACATGACATCCCTTCGCACCCCCCACCCCAATCTCTACCACATATGAATACGTATTGTGCAGTGTAGAGACCAGCCAATGATGCTGCTCGTCAAAAGGGACCAGTGGGCTGTAATCTCAATGTCTGACCTCTTGAAAGAATAAATTGACCATTGTCTGCTCTCCAGCCCAAGCAGTCTCCTCAGTTAGACAGTCACTATACTCACAAAGGCACATTCATAAATACCACATTGAACTTACTGCTTGTAAAAACACAGGAGGAAACGTTAAGCGCTTACACCCCAACCCATTCCGACTGACCCAGCAAGAAGTATCACAATAATGTATCACTTGGTGAGACCTTACTCCACCTTTAGAAGGTACATATTAAAGAAGTCTTCCAACACCTCTTTTAATTTTTTTTTTTTTGCATAAATGAATGCTTTTTTTTGTTTGTTTTTGGCTTACATATTTTGGAATACAGCACACTCACTATAAAGCTCTGTTGTAAGGCTACCCCCTAAAGTAAGGCTGTTCTACCTTGGCTTGCATTTTCACTTAATTTTGCTTCTTCTCCACACGTCCCCAAAACAAAACAAAAAAACCCACACAGCGCCTTATATAGAAAGGGTAAGCCATATCTGGCAGGGAGAGGGAGGGGAAAGAAAGCACATAACATCATAACCATGTCACTAAAATAGCTATTCTAACAAGCTGTGCAACCTGCTCAACAGTAAATGATGAAGAAAATGATCACTTATGGTTGGTTGTGTTTCATCTGAATCAGGAGGAGCTTCCACTTTGTCTCAATTAATAAAAACAAACATTAAAAAATGAGGAAGTTAGTTCTGTGACTGTAACAATACACACCAATAGCCAAGAAGAGGCATTTAGTGCTCAAGGAAACATTTCTTGCTGAACACGGCCTCCTTGTATTGCGCACTCATGCAAAGTTCTCCAGTCTCATCCCCTCTGCCCACCAGTCAAGAATGTTTGCTGCTAAAATACTTAACGCTGGCTGGCACAATGCATTCTTCCCTTTTTTTGTTCTTTTTCTTTTTCCCTGGAGTGCTCTGCATTACTTTACAGAAAGGCTGTCAGAGGCAAGTCAAAAAACTCCCTTTCTCACTACAAAGTTTACAGGAACCCTAACACTGCTGAATGTCACCAGTCCCAACTATCACACATACAGGGCAAAAATGGCTCTTCTGCAGAGGGCACTTGATTTGCTAGAAGCTTGCTAGGACTCTGGGAGACTTTTAGAGAAAAGCTTTCCTGCATAGCTCGATGAAAAGCAACGCGCAGGCAAACTGGATGCAAACAGATGCTGTCTGCTGCGTGCTACAGATAAAACTGCATCTATCGTGGCCTGACAAGTTTTAAAAGTAGGCTCCAACCCACCAGGAGCTGCGGCGTTTTTTGTAGCACAGATGAAACCATAAATCACTTTTCATACAAGGATCAGAAGCTATAGTTACCACATCACAAAGTTTAAAGTCACGTAACACCACAAAATAGAGAGCTATAATTTTAAACAGGACCCTGACTCAATTTTAACAGCAATGTAGACAGACCCTTAAAGTCTACTGTAGGCAAACTTCTGCTTGGTGAGTCACTACAAAATGGACCTGTTTCCTAATATCTACTGCAAGGGAACTTTGGTAAAATTCTGCAACACTGGTATTTACAGTGGTGGGACACTTATGCAAAACACTGTGAAGGACATTGTGATGAACTAGCAAGGCTGCTAAAAATCTCCAGTTTGGCTCCTGTCGTTTACTCCAACCAACAGGTCTGCTACAGCCCAACTGTTGCTTCGTGGTTTAGGTTTGGATGTGAATTCAGGACAACAGGGAGCACTAGCTCTGTCTACACTGGGAAGCTTCACGTATTTCTCCCCATTACTGTTAACATCCTTCTGCCACGGGCGGAAGCCTAGTACTGGAGGTAAAGAGAGTTTGGGTTTTAGATATCTGTATTTTGATCACAGTGGGAATGACCGATATGATCTAACAGTATCAGTTCCTAAAATTGCAAAACAGTGGCAAATAAACTACAGAACTGAAATGATATTGCATGCAAAATCAATTTAGACAAACCAACAGATTCTGTGTATGTTGCTTCAGATTCAGGACCAAAGTTGCATTTCAACAGCATTTATTTATTGGGGTTTTTTTTTTGGAATTAAGTTCAACGTAGTTGTCTTGGTATTACTTTCCTGCCCACAAAGCATGCACGCATATTTACAATTACAAAAGCTGCTTCTGTTAAGGGAACCTTACATCTTTAGAAAAAAACCCCTACCATCTACTCAGTCAGGACTATTACCCTGAGATGTTAACCAGCCTCCACAAAACCTGCATTTCAATCCACTTGAGAACCTAGATACTTAGGTCACATGATTTACAGTGAAGGTGATAAATGCAACACGAACTGGAAACACAAGTCCTCATCTGCTACGTTGACCCTGATCCAGCTGGTTTCCTTGACCAGGCTTGGTCAAATTTGGGTACCTCGGATACACAAACAGTGCTCCTCTTAAAGTCAACAGAAAAACAATATGCACAAACAAAACCAGAAACTTAAAGAGTTAAACACAATAAAGAATAAAGCAAAAAAACCAACCTAACCAAAATGTCCCCCAAAAACCCTACAGTACTATTTGGATGCACTATAAGGACGCAGCGGAAGATGTGGCAGCATTTTTAGGAAGAAAAAATAGGGCAAAAGTTCTAAGAAATAAATGCTTAGAAATTTCATGGTTAAAAAAAAAGAAAAAAAGAGGCCAACTTAATATAAAAGCTTAATTGTTATTTAGTCTTTGAGGTGGTTATCCCAGCCAGTTTGTTGAAAACAACCTGCTTATATTGCAGAGGTAAAAACATACTTGGTTTAACATTCTTACTCATTACAAAAGCCACTTAATGTGAAGCATAATTAAAAAAAAAAAAACGAAAAAACTTATAAGAAAAATCTGACACCCTGTGATTGCAAAAAACCCCTAACCAACAAAAAACCCACTCTCAAGACTGCTAGGCAAGCGTCCAGGTAGAAACATAAAATCACTGGGAAAAGATGGGAAGTATTCCAAATTAAATGTCAGAAGTCTAAACAGGTTTCTGAGCTGTACCACACTCTGTTTTGCTTGCTAGACACTGTTGTCACTGCTAAGATGAAATCCTCAAATGGAGCAAAGAATTATCAAACAGATTAAAAACTCTCAGCTTGATAAGACACTGCAAGGTAGGGTGAGCAAAGTGGCAGGATTTTTATCTGGAAAGAGATGCCTTTAGTCTATTCCAAACTGTGCTTTCCCCAGCCTCTTCTCCATACCTTGCCAACATGTTTCAACAACGTGCTGCCACAGACTCTGTCCCGGGAACAGTTTTGTAAAAGCCCAGAAGTAACCCTATAATCAATTCCTGCTGACTTTTTGCTGTTAGGAGCTCAAATGGCAGCAGAATTTTTACAACATTAAGCAATGGTTGTCCCCAGCAGTTGAGTCTGGTTAGCACAATTCTCAGACACCACTTCTAATGGTTGGGAGTGCCATGACTAAGCCACACAGATCTCTCAACTGTAGCTGGAAAACAGATTCATGTTACTTTGACAATGCAGGGAAACTGTCACCAAGGAGACAGTCACTAACACTTACAGGATGCACATTCAGGAAATGAGGAGCAGACTGTTGTACTACAATAGGTTTGGACCCAGCAGACTGCTGAAACTTAAGACTGTCAACCCTTCAGCAGTCAGTCACAATCCACTTCCAAGTGAATGTCAAGTGTCGGCTTTTTTGACTAAATGCTACGGTTTCCTCTCTTTAAGACACTTCTGATTTGACAAAACACAGCTTCTGGCAAAGCACTCAAATTCTCTCATTAAAACAAGCCATAAAATAAAATAAAATCCTAAGCTTTCTAAGTAAACCCTCCTTCTACTGGCCCATGACAGGATTTTTAAAGCACGTTATTACTACTACTGATGCATTATTTCAATAGACTCACATGCACACGCAGCACAACATGAAAACACTGAGCAACTGCTATGAGAAAGACAGAATTTGGCATCTGATTTCTTTTTTTAATAATAATAACAACTTATCTCGACTACTATTAAGTAACTCATTGCACGACTTGCTCACACGGCATGCTCTTCTTCCCTTAAGAACAGGTACATCTATTTCCATGAAGTGGCTACACTGCCTCACTTTGCCTCATCTTCCCTCCCCTCCCCTACTGTAGGGCATGTGGGTGCATGTAACAAGGCACTAGCGCGGTTTTTGTGGTTTGAGCCGAGCCGTTTCAGGCAGAGTAAGCCCCTGACCCTTAGAGCTGGGAGGCAGAAGTTGGCCATCCCAACACCAAACTCTGAAGTTCAAGACTGTAAGCCCTGACAGCCAGCAGCAACAGGGTGAACAGAGGAGTTTAACAGCTATTTCCCTCACATAAAATGAAACAGAAAGACTGGGAGGTGGGGTGGATGAAGAAAAGCAAGCAGCAAATCTCCAAGTGAGGAATTAAACTGACCAAGTAGCTGAAAACAGGAAAGTTGATTTCCAATGTACATTTTTGTGGAGTTTTCCATATTCTTTTTTTTCTGTACTGAAAAAGGCAGGTTAATAGAACTACTTCATTACTGAGTATTCTGTCAGCACTGGTTTTCTTTAGCACTGCTCAGAAGTGGTTCAAAGAAGCACCATCGTATTTCCTGCTAGTCATCCTAACCGAGGATTCTTTCAGTTAAACTCTACTGCATTTGAATAAGGTTTATACTTTCACTCTGCTTTTAAAAAGGTGCTTGGAAGAATATTTTTGTTTAGTTTCAATCGAGAGGGAATAGTAGATTTCCATTCACACACTTCTCTTCTCCATGCAACTGCACACGTCTGCATGAGTAACAAAGCACAATAAATGATAACCCTTCTCCCACAAATTGTTTAAGATTGCAATGAATTCCTGTTGCTGATATTGAGAAGTTTTCTTAATGTATCTTAATTTAGAAAGTCTTTAAAATTCTTGATCCCTCGCTTGACAGTAACATTTGGAGATTTTTTTCTTTTTTTCTTTTTATTTTTTTTTTTAGCATTTTTATTTTAAAGTAAAAACTTTCAAACATTTTGAAGATTCAGGAACTTGTAAAAGTTTATCAACAAGAAACAGCCATCTATCTAGGATAAGGTTAAATAAACCATCTTCAAAAAACTGGCTTCCTACCCTAGAATTCCTGAGAATGCTTGCAAATTTAAAGCAGGAAAATAAAATGTTAAAATAAAAACAAAAACACTGTTAAATGCTCCCAGAGTTAGTCTTCATCTAAAATATATATATGCACTTTTTGGTCTTTTTTTTTTTTTTTTTTGTACGTTTTAATTTTTTCCCTTTAAGCTTACAATGGAAGAACAATTTAGCTTTTCTTTTTAAATATTTCAAATCCCTCATTATGTCTTGTAAACAAGAGGGGCTCTAGCACCCGGCTTTCACCGTAGTATCGCAATGAACTCAACTAGCCCAAAGTGCAGGAAAAGGGACCTTAGGGCAGGTTGGGAGAGAGAAGTGAGGGTGGAATACAGCAATGAACCAGGATGTATAGCAAATCATGTGACAGAACAGATACTGGCTTGCTCAGGCCAAAGGTGCTTCACTAGGAAGTACTGCTGGCACAGGACTTTTAGGAACCTGCTCTGCGTGTCCGAGCGCGCTTGGTCTTTGAGCAGAAACAAAGCTGTACAGATGCCTGCACATGAGGGGCACTAGCCAGCTAGCAGGAGCTGAAAGAGAGCGTTTTGTTTCTTTGTGCATGGTGGGATAGATGGAGGAGGAGACATGATAGGAAACATATTCCAAAGGGGCCAGAGTATGCTGCACACTCCAGTTTACTAAACAAATACGAACCTACTCATATTTTTTACCACATAACGCTTTGCATACAAATCTACAGGCATGTGTATATGCAGCATTTCCCTCAGTCAGTCTTCCTTGTGACATTGGGTTTACACAGAAAGGGCAAATTAAATAAAACAGCCATGTAATTCCCTAGCCCTTCCCTCCCACCCCCAGCACACAGGCATACACACACACACACGTGCACCAACCTCCCCCCCATGACTTACATCTGTTTTTGCTTCTCCCCACCAAACCCACGAGTTAAATGTATTAGACATGGTTGTATCCTTCAATGAAAACGCTGAAGAAACACACTCCTCTATCTGCCCCCCTCTGCCAGGTGATAAAGCACTGCTCCCTCTGAGGGCTGGAATGGACAGGTATGTGCTGGTACAGAATGTCGGCACTTTGTTAGACAGTATAACAGCTGGACAATGCCACATGGAAGTCCTAGCACTTACGGAAAAGGTACCGGCATCTCTCTTCCCTCTTCCCCCGGCCCCACCCCCACAAAAGACTTCCCGCTTTGTGTCAAGGGATGTTCCTTCAAGTCTGCTACAACTCTTTTCACAACAACAGGTCTTAGAAGTTTTGTTCCCAGCACACACACGCACACACACACTGGCTATCACTGTGGATTATAGGTCACCCCTATCCTGCCCAGAGTACTACTACACTGATGCTAAAAAACCCCAAACCTTTCCTTAAATACAGAAATTAAAAAGCAACAGTACAGAAAAAAGTAAAAACAAAAAACAAAAAGGTGCAATACTTTTTTTTAAAAAAAAGTCTTTGCTAGTTATATACCTCCCTAAGCAAAACCACGTACACAGGAAAAAACACAACACAGAGAAACAAAAGGAAACCTTTGAAGTACACACTGGTTTAAGAACATTCGTAAGTAAACGTTTCTGTCAGTGATGGTCTGGCGCTGTAATGACACCAAGGCCTGGCACAGGTAACGCTCACCATGAAGGACGCAGGAAGGAGTTAGCTGCATGTGCTTTCAGGAGATGAGGCAGGCCGGCCAGCACTTTGCTGACACCATTTGGTTTTTTGTCAGTTTTAACAGAAGCAGTAAATCAATTAAAAGGCTAATTTGGTTGGGCTGGATTTTCAAGCTTTTGATGGATTCCTCTAGAATGAGTACGGGTGCTTATTTAGGTCTGGGGGAGAAAAGAAACACTCATTTTTTTTAAAGGTACTGAAGCGTGCAAGAGACTGAAAACATTTGTCTAGCTGCACAAAAAATGGCAATGTCTTCTTTCCTCCTCTCTTCCCCTTGTTGGAAGAAATAAATGGCTTGCATTATATAACAAACACTCTAGGGTTCATTCAGTACAAAAACCCCACATGCAGACATAAATAGACACTATTACTCAAAAGACAACATTGTCTCCCCTCTCACCAAATCCTTTGGATATGGCAGTGTTCTGCTCTACCACAGGGTTAGAACAAGGGCTAGGAAGCAACTATCCATTCTGTATGATTTGCAGATTTGAGATAGCACCCTGCTAAAATGAATTTAAAAAAACCTACTGACAAATTTTAATCCAGCCCAACTGGATTCCGCTTCAGCCACAGGGACTCCACCATGCCTGTCTTGCTTTCAGAATCAAGACATGCAGATGGCCAGCCAGCCCGTAGACCAGCAGCAATGCAGCGTTTCAAGATTATATATATAGAGAAAAAAATGCACACACACAAATATGTGCACACGCACTCACACAGAAACAAGCACACGTGGGCAGTTACATGTGCCAGAACACACTGGTACTTATCAACCAGCCAATCACAAAGTGTTGGTTTTTTTGTTTTGTTTGTTTGTTTTTTCTGTTTTGTTTTTTTTTGTGGGTTTTTAAATTTTTTAGGTTTTTTTTTAGTTTTATTTTTTTTTTTGTTTTTAAAGTGAGGCTCCGTCAAGTCTTTCCCTCCCTCCCCTTATTCTTTTGAACCCCTCCCCAACCCCAACCCAACATGGTAGACCTAAGGACGGAAACACACCCAGTGCAAACAAAGTTAAAAAGCTATTTTTTCAGTATATATGTTTCTTAGCAACAACTTCCGTATAACATGAAAAAGTGAAAAACTAGAAACTAATTTTTTTAATTTTTTCTGTTTAAATTTAAATGGTATGTGTACTTGCTTCACATTGTCTTTCTAAGTTGGCGTTCACGATTCAAGTATTTCAAGAGTGATATGTTCTCTTTTTGGATTCATATTCCAAACGAAAAAACTGAAGTTATATAAGGGAGGCAACTATGTGCTCAGACAGTCTGTCAATGACCCACCTTTTTTTCTTTCTCCGTTTTCTTTTTTCCTTTTATAAATGTATTTATTGCAAGTTGAAAAAAACGAAAAGGTCAAGTTAGTGCTGCTGCTGTTCCAAAAAAGGTCACGAGGTCAGAGTTGAAAGTTCTAAGTTCAGATTGAATCCGACCCTCCTCCCAGAAGGTCTCCAGGTAGTAAGGGAGCAGGGCTGCCCATTCTGTGTGGATCCTCTACGCTTGGGACCCCCCACAAGCTTGAAGAATAGTTTGGGGGCCCCCACAATGAAGCGCCAGTGAGATCACCCCCACTGCTGCCGCCGCCGCCACCACTGCTCCACTGCCCAAGCCCTGTTGACCCACCAAAGAGATTCAAAGCAGGTCCAACTGGATCTGTCTGGTTCTGTCCTGTCTCCAGGGATTGCCAGCCCGCTGCGGGTGCACTCGGGGTTGCTGCAGGTGTAGGGGGCTGAGCTTGCGCCAAAAAGCGACTAACCTCTTCATCTGTGGCAAACTCAGCCAGGATGGTAGTGTTTCCCAACACACACCTACAAGGCAAGATACACGTAAGAAAAAAAAAAAAATTAGAGCCAAAAGGTAAGGGGAAGGGATTCAGAAAGCATGGGAACAACACTAATAGGTGCCCAAACCAAAGGAAGTACCAGTTACATCATTACAATGGAGTGGACATGGAAAACTTCAGCTGTTTTTGACAGTGAAACTCACTCAAAACACAGGAACCTCCATTTTATAAGGGGAAAAAACCAAAACAAAACAAAACACCCCAACCCCCTTGCCCCAACATTCAGTTATGCCTGAACAAAATCTTTAAAAATTTAAACTAAGGCCCTGAATGTTAACACCAAGCGCAAAAAAAGTGCCTATACCACGTAGGTAAATGTATGTATGCCACCTTTCAAAACAGATGAAGAATAGGTTAAAAGCCTTTGAATTGCAAGAGATTAGTTAATTCAATTTTCACTGACTTTAGGGGCTTACACCACCAACCCCTCACAGCCCCTGAAGATTTTTGTCTCAAAACCTTGCTTACATGTGCAGTGCAGTCTGGGCCTTGGCCGCCTCCTGTTTGGTGTTGTATCGGATGAGGGCGGTGCCCTGGGTCAGGTTCAGATGGAATGTCAGCAGTGGGCCATGCTGCATGCAGATCGTCCTCAAGGTTGACCCATCAATCTGAGGAAGAACAGCCAGAATGAAACAGATGTTTGTAATTATTTCTCCAAACATACTTCAATCCTGACTTCGTCACAGTAACTGAAAGATATTCTGCTCTTAGAAAGAAAACAGATGAAAGCAGTGTGAAGTAAGCAAAGGTGACAGAAGTTGATTTTCAAACAGAACTGGTATGCCTTGACTTCTCACAATTACATGGAGTTTGCTTTAGTATGGAATAATCTGATTTATCTTTCCTGTTTACTTCCAGCTTGAGTCCAGTTCTCCCCCTCTCACTGAGTTTCTTACACTGTCACTATCCTTACATTGACAGCTTTTTCCAGTAGTTAAATACATCTTGTACTTCTCACCCTCTTCAGGCATCAGAATTTGTACCAAAGGAACCAGAATGTCTTAGTCTCCAGCTCTGTGATTTCGGCAGAATTTATATAAGCTAGCACTTAAAAGGTTTTTGCAAAACTGGAAATACATCTACAATGAAATTTTTGAAAATTTATTTTGGTGCTTCTTCGTCTTTGTGGTTTATGAAACAGTGACAGAAGGAGTCAGTGATCTTCCTGCCAAACCCACCAATGTCCATTCCGTCTGAACGAATGTTTTCACAGCAGTTGCTGCCTACATTCCTTCTGCAGCAGTAACAGCTTGCTACTTACCTCCAGTAACAGCTGTTCTCCCAGGTGTTCTGTACAGACAGATTCCATTCCTGGTGTGCCACAGGGAATATGGACACATGAATGGGCTCTGTATGTGCAAATACTTAAGGAAGTGCTACTTTCTTCCTTCTTTCCCCACTATTTTATAATACAGCTTCAAATGAGGGAAAAGGAAGTTGTGTGGGGGTATAAATATGGTCAAAGTTAAAACAGAGAACCTTGAAATGAACATATTGTTCCTTCCAAGCCTAACCATTCTTTGAGTCTATGAATTCACCTGAACCTTTACACTTCTTTTTAGTGTACTGATCCACAATAAAGAGAGAATCCATAATGAGACAATTATGATCTATTTCTTTTTCCTACTAACTTAAATGCCTCCAAAATACATTCTTCTTCCATTACATAATTCCTAAAGCAGCATTAAAGTATTTTACATAAGCCAGACTTAGAACTGTGCCTTTTCCTCACACCACTTCTTCCTTCACATCAAGGAAAACAATATTTTCTACGAAAGGAGCATGGTTCACCATTTTGGGTGATCTAATGGAGACCTCGGTTTTTCCTTTCACATCAACCTTTTTTTGTAGACTGTAGAAGCATGGTAAATTATCCCGCTGAACAGGGGATCCTCTGTCTAGACCTCAGGGTGCCGCTGATAATCATACAGGCTTTTCCTAGCCCTTGAATACAGGACTAGCTGGGAATGCTGAAACCAGGATCTCCATGGAATTAATTTTGAATGGCAGCAAGCTTGGAGAATACTTGCAGAAATAACCTAACTAGAGTGGTTTTGGCAGGAGTGCTGGAAAAATTCAGTGGTTTCACTATGGAAACACTAAAGTGAAAACTGACAGTTACATCAAATTTCTTACTGACAACATCCCAAAGAACAGCTATAAAACCATTCCACATTCTGGTCATGAAATTTGCCCTCACTTCTAAGAAAAATATTTCTGTTCAATAATTTTTTATAACTCTTAAGTAAAGAAATGTTTTAACCGTCACATAGCAAAACTTGAACATCTTAAAATTAGCTGAAGAGATTACAAAGAAAAACCAGTCAGACTGCAGCTCAGTTTAGTAGAAATATGTTATATATGCTGACAAATATGATTTGGTCAGATTTTATTCGAAGAGAAACAACTGAAGGATTGACAAATCCTTGCTAAAGCAAACAAGTTCCCAGAAACAATCACAGAAAATACCTGTGGAGTGAGATTGTGAAGAACCAGCCAGTAGCTAGGACGAACTGAGCCACCATCACTCCAAGTAGATGCTGCAAATTATAAGACAGAGCAATCAAGAGAGATTTGATACCAAGAAAAAACATCTTTCTTTACAGTTAGGTCTTTCAGAAAAAAACCCAGCAATACCAGCCCTGTTAAAACACAAAAGTCTAATCTTCAGTCCTGAAAATGAAACCACACCTTTCCTCACATTTCACATCAAGATTCATTTCACTAGAGTTTACCTTTGAGGAGTTTCCCACTCACAGCAAGCATCTAGTCTTGAAAGGCCCTATTCTCTTTTGGCAGATCTCAGCCCTTCTTCACACATTCCCTGCAGCAAGACCTGGGATTCCACCTCCCAGCCACCCCAATTATTGACAGCGAATTTCCATTCCAAGAAGGAACTCTCTTTTTTCCTTTTACTGGACAACTGCAACTTTCTTTCCTCCAAACCACTGGTGCTGTAAAACATACAATGGTACTACCAGCTGATTGTTCTCACCAGAGCCAAGCCTTGAGTCCTGTGCCCCCCAGCCCCTGACCGATCGGGGTGCTGTGCTGTTCCATGGAGATGATGGTTTGGGGTTGGTCAGGCCAGGAGGTGGGCGGGGCAGCCCTGTAGTGTTCCTTGAGGAAATATGGTTTTTCCACATCTTGTTGGAGAGATGAGTGGGATTGTGTCCTATGGGATCTGGGGACCATGTTGATTTGTAATCACTGAATTTTGCTAGAAGATTAAAGAAATTGTATGTATTAGAGAAACTTGTGAGATTAAGCACCTATCCTATCACGGTAAAACTTTTGACTGAATTTATATTGGAGAAAAACATGAAGCACAGAACCATACAATAGTTAATGTATGATACCAAAACCCCCCATGCTACATATAAGTTAATCTTTGCTTATTTTATATACACTGACAAAAAGAAAAAAGTAATACACCTAGATCATTTATGATAATGTAGCTGACTGCAGCATGTCACATCATTAATTAGATGAACAGCAACTTTTATGTCCACACTACATTTCACTTGAGAGCCTGAGAATTTCTTACAAGTTTGGGCACTACTGAGCTTGAATGAAACTGAACCTTCTTCAAGTAAAAAAAACCTGCAGAGAACTAAAAGGAGTATTTACTGTTCTTGGTCTAGTAAGCTAATGTTATCTCCTAAAGATGTCCTCCCTACAAGATCAAAGCTTTCTCATGAATCACAAATCTAACAAAATGTTGACCCAGCAGTAACACATAAAGAAGGCTACTTAGCTGTGTGACAGCTGGACTTTTAAACAATCTTGATAGAGCATTTTTTCACTAGAAAGCATTACCAGATGCCTATTAGAAGCCCAGTAGTGGAGATCCTTAACACACTTCAAGAACTCTTTATAAAGAAATGCAATAAAAGATAAAAATAAAAGCACCCTCCAAAACACCACTATTGGTCATGAATATTTGTGAGCTCTGCCTAAACCAGTTTTTCCAAAAAAAGACAGACCGCAAATTCTCCCACAACTTCTGACACCAAGGGATATTTCAAATGTCAAAATTCCTTGAAAATTCCTCGTTGTTCTGCAATAAGAACCAGCCAACACAAACATGGCAGTCTGGGGGAAAAGGTTGTGTCAGACATTATCTTAACCATAATTCTCATGTATGGGTGTGCAAATATATGTATTTAACTCTAATTATCAACAGACAGCGGTGAATTACTGACTTGAAACAAAGTGAAAAAATACAGATTTACAATATCCCAGGGCATCATAAAATAACACATCTGGAAACCAAGACCACAAAGCTCTCAGCATGTATAAGCATGCTTCAATTTACAGCTGGATCTCTGTATTTCCATGACACAGTAATGATCAGTAGCAAGCAGGTTTCAAGCACTAACCTCTGAAAGTGTATGGAAGTGCTTAAAAACCTGCTTTCACTAGATCTGCTTTAGAGATAGGTGAATTCTAAATTCCAGTTCAGATGATCTGTTTTCTGACTGTGAAACACTTGTGCCTAGTAGATGAACAGAAATTGGTATTTGGCAGTGGTATAATTTCCTCAATTCCACTACGATTTCAATATTTCTTGTTATCTCTTGGGTCTTTCTCAAGCGCTAGACAAAAATTAAGCAAAGGCAAGAAGTTGCTACATGCCACTCCTTTCCTCAGGCTGTAACAGAGGATTCTTCTATGTCACTAGAATGCTGCCTACACAGACACTGCTTCAAACCAAAGTCAGCTCACAAACTGGTGGCATTAAGGGCTACAGAGCATTTTTAACACATTTTGTGAAGATGCTGAGGTAACACCTGAACACAGCTTTTATTCAGTATGATGAAAAAACCTAAAGTTTGGGCTAGCTATAGCTCTTAGCTCTGTTCATCACCTCTGCTATTTATATACAATTCTTCACTTTTAAGTAATTGACAAGGCAATGATGTCTTCAAGAAAATACTGACATTTGCAAAAAGCTTAAAAGCCCAATGGTTCATCTGGAGCAAGTATTTCCAGTGTTTTACTCTGAAGTGTGTGCAGAAACAGTTTTTTACTAGAAAGCTTTGGAGACCTTCTTATGAAAGATTTGAGACAGATATTTAAGTTTATATTTATAGACCAACCATTAAAAGCCAGAGGACTAAACGTCCTCACTGTCCAGATTTCAGGGAATGATGACTGCTATAAAAGGCCAGGCAAAAAACATTCCCTTCACATCACTCCCATGTTCTAAAGTTAAAATAAATAAATCACTCACCTTTACAAGGTGCGTATATTACCTGTACACAAGCAGGTATATTTTAAAAATGATGACATGTCAACAGATTGTACATGTACTGTTTTATTTTTCTTTTGCACCTGCTGCTTCCTACTACTCTATTCTTCAACTTGCATAATATGCTGGTTTTGACTGGGATAGAGTCAATTTTCTTCACAGTACCTGGTATGGGCTGTGTTTTGGATTTGTGCTGGAAACAGCGTGGATAATACAGATGACTTAGTCATACTGCTGAGCAGTGCTTACACAGCATCAAGACCTTTTCTGTTTCTCACATTGTCCCACCAGAGGGAGGGATGGGGATGCACAAGAAGTTGGGAGGAAACACAGGACAGCTGACCTCAACTGTGCAAAGGGATATTCCATACCATATGGAGTCATGCTCAGCATATGGAGGCTGGGGGAAGAAGAGGGAGGGGGGGTATGTTCAGAGTTACGGTGCTTGTTTTCCCAAGTCGCTGTTACATGTGAGGGACTAAATACTCTAAGTGGAACAAGAATGAACCAGTGCTAAGTGAAAAATGCTTTGTCTGGGTAAGTTTCAGAGCTCGCATACCTGAAGTGCTATGAACGTTGGTGAAGGAATTGTCAGAGGCACTGTAGGGCCAGGCACCAGGTGAAGGCAGCGAGGTGTTGAGGGAAGAATTAGACCCTATGGAAGGCAAAAGGAGAGAGAGAGAGGAGACCAAGTTCACAGAGTTTCTGTAACACCCTTAAACCCCGAGAGAGCCACAACTGTACCAATGCCAAGCTTTCAGGTGATCCCAGCCACAGTGCAAAGGCACACAGATTCCTTTTCAGGCAAATGCACCAGGCTGTTCGCCTGCTACAACCGCAGCATCGCGATAATCCCGAGTATCAGAGCGACTTTGATAATCGCAGACCAGCTGTTCACTGTTTTACCTGTGGTGTTGTCCCGCAGAAGTTGGTGGTCAGTATCTACAATGGGAGATGTGGCTGTCCCCCCCAGCACACTTCCAGGGGTCACATAGGGGTCAGATTCAGGGTCAATGTTTTGTATACCTTTCCATGGCACTCCTGGTTGGAACTCTGGGACAGGAGAGAAAAAGGAATTAGATGCAACCAGGGAAATGTCATTTACTAGAAGTAATTGCTGAAGGTATTTTAGGAGAGTAAACAATTGTCTTCTACACTGTTCCTCAGGGGAAAAAAAAAAAAGACTTCATTCTAGAAGTGTAATCTGTTTCACAGTTCCTCCCACAGCACTAGCTCTGGTGTCTGAATACAAGCCTACACTACAAAAAAAGTGGTACAAGTGCATCCAGTATCCCTTTAAGTGCTTCTGCTTTGCTACATTCAGATGAGGTTTCAATAGATTTAATGCATCCTGTATAAGATATGTAAGATTAGATTCTGTACACAGACTTTGTGCACAGAAGCCTTTCCCAAGGAAAGGCTACTTACCTTGGGAGTTTGTAAACATGTGACACATCACGCTGTACGTACACACACACTTTATACATCACTTATCAATACTGAGGTGAGATGCCTTGTGATAAAAGTAATGTACATACTCATTGACATTGTTCATGCTTCACAATGAGATGGGATGTACTTATCATGCTTTAGTTTCAACCATAGCTCCAGGCATGCCAGAATTTTAAGACAAGATGATAAATTATATTAAATATGAACACACAAAGACTCCAGTTACTGTAAGAAAGATCAGTAACTTAGTTCCTTAAGTGAATAAAGTGCTGTGGTCAGTTCTGGAAGCAGTGGTGCAAAAGTAAAACTGACAAACACAAAAACAAGTAAAGAAGCTTCATATACTATGTGACAATTTGTGTAAGTGTGAGAAGCGTGCAAAAGTGGCAGATTTATCCCTTGCAGATACAAGTCCAGAATACAGAATTCCCAGCCCCAGTTTCTGAAATAATTAGAATATTTGAGTGTAATTAAAGATCCATTATTAAAATGACATCAAAGATGTGCCTCTAGAATGAGGCACTGTAGGATGTATCTGGCATGGAAGGGTGCATTTCAGTCACCTTTGTAACGAAGAAGTACAGTCAAGACTATTACTTTCACAGACAAATACAGAAGAAAATACGATACTACTGGTTCAAACAATTGCCACAGCAAGGGCAGTATTAGACTGTGACAATGCATGGGAGAATCTGAGAGAAGACAGAAGAAATGCCCCACTAGGTCAGAACTATGGTCCATCTAGTCCAGTATTTTGCCAACAGCAGTAGGAGAAATACCATTAAGGGACAGAACACAAGCCTGGCCTGTGGACTACTGGCCTCACAGTCTCCCAGTATCCACAGCTGTCCTACCTAAGATGGCAGAAATACCTACTACCTGCTAGCACCAGCTCGCAAAACTGTTTTCCCATCATTGTATCCAATCACTGTTTCAATTGGCTAGTAACACCTGTTTCAAGAAGCTCTGAAACCAACAGAACCCAGAAGTTCACTGCTCTAGATGGGCAAAAAGCTCCCATCTATTTAAAATTTATATCCTCTTAATTCCAGCATTTGCACCATGGTTCTAGCATTGCAGGAGTCACAGAATTACAGTTCTGCATTTATCTTGTTCACCGCCTTCATGATTTTATAAACATCACTTACATCTTCCAATCTTTAGTAACTCAACAAAATAATCCAGGTATCAACTCTTCTAACACTATGAGCAATCAGCACAGCATCAAGGAAGGACTCTGCTCAGCTACTGCCAAAATACTGCCATTCCCTGACAAGCAGGACCACCTTATGGTTAAGGAAGAAGTGATACAGCCCTTGGGTCTACTCAAAATATCTTCTCTGTTCTGAGACAAAGAATTTATGAACACAGGTTAAAACCTGGAAATCAGAACTCACTTGGAGAAAAAAAAAAGAAAAAGAAACCCAAGTCTTCTATCTGTAAAGATTCTGAGAATTGGTGAGACTGAAAATTAAGTGCACAGTAAGCTCTAATCAAAAGGTTAATGAATATACAAACAAGGCTCCAAGGACCAGGAGTATTAATGTTTATGAACACATTCACTCATCAATGTAACCCTGGCTGGAAAAGCATTTCCTTGAACTTTGGCAAACTGACAAATTTCCAAACTTTTCTTTGGCGCTGATAGTTATTATCATGCACATTCACCAACTTTTGTCTACAGACATGCTCTTTTATTTCTAGACAGTAAAGAAGACATGAGATGCATTTCTCCACTGATATTTGAAAGGTCCTCTCAAGAAGTTCAAACATAAGATTATTGTGAAAACCATGACATCCAGGCCAGTTTGCCTGAAGTATAACTGAACTCGAATGGGAAAATGACAGTCTAAGTATTACCTAAGTATGCAAGTCTGTGCAACATAACCAAAAGACATAGTTCTCACCAATGCAGCAAAACTTGCTCTCACCTCCAGCTGTGATATCAGTTTGACTGGGCACCACTTCATTTATCTTTGTGCTGAACAATACTGCTCTCTTGAACAGCAGAATATCTGCAGCAGATGGCATTTAGGAGGAAAATGTGAAAGGTGTAGTCAGGGTGAATGCTGAGCGACTGCTGTTTTCATTCAAAGGAAAAATGCACCTATTTCAAGAGGTTTTCTCTTGAAAACTCATTTTTGATAATTTGTTTTCCAACAATGGGAAGAAGAATTCTATCTCTGAACCAGGAACTGACAGTGGACCTCATCTACAAGCTTGTAGAGAAGGACCTAGAGTGTTAAGTCATTTTAAGTCTTCATTCTTCAGGGGTGTTGTGTTAATAAAGTAGATCATGATTTCAGTTTTCCTTGTCAATGAAGTCTGTAAGTTAGACAGACTATGAGACAGCTCAACGGGCTGATGGTTATGGAACAGTAACTTGTCCCAGCAGCCTATGGATCTCATATGAGTGGAACAGCAATAACTGAATAAATGCCACCTGCCAAAACCCAGGATCTGTTAGATGAGGCCTGAAATCATAGTCTTGGGCTGCTCACATAAGAAATTATGGATGGTGCTGAGGATCTCAGTGAAATTTTATGTTCAGGATTTGTGAACTTCACTTATCCTCTCACAGTGGTGAGGCAGTCAGCAAGAAAAATTTTACTTATCACTGACAGTGGGACTACAGATCTGTGGTATCAACAAGGGGCAAAGAGCAGCTATCCAGCTTCTCACTTCTGTAACAGTTTTGGTATCAAGAATCTTGCCAAAACCAGTGGCTGCTCCAAAGCTTGGAAACACAGCAGAGCTGATCCTCACACGTCTCCTGTAGCATTTCAAGCAGTACTGTGTTTCTCAGTATTATACAGGGGAATGGTGACTAAGGAAACAAGTTCAGGAAACAAGAAGTCTGAGAGTGAGGTCTGGTAAAAGACTACGTTTTGGGAGTTTCTGGCATTATGAACAGCAACTCCAGTCCTAAAAGCTCTGTACTTAGCAACCAGGCTGACAGAAGTGTAACACAAATACACCTGTACAGAAAGCAGTGAGCAGTATGAAAATTTGTGGATGTGCAGATGTTTTTGAAATAACTAATTCTTTAGCTCTGTTAGCGCATCAGAAAATGTCTTCTTGCTGGAGTTAGACACTGAGGGCTTCCTTCATAAAAATCTTCAGCCACATTTTCTAGGTTTCCTGCAGTTGTATCTGTCACACAGATTCCTAGGCTTTCTGATGCAAGGTCTGTGCTACTGCTTTACCCAAGAGATGTACCTGGACTTTTAATTTTTTGTGCTTGACGGGATACACAGCAGAGGGTTTGCAGTTAGTAATGTTTTCCTGGAATGCAACTGTCTTCCAAACAAGAGAAAAATCACAGCATCCACTATTTGCTGAACAGCATTGGTGATTAATCTGTGCAACTTCAAGAACACCACCCTGTGTTTATATGAATGTTTTATATAGAAAATTCTGCGTGGATTCAAATACATATGTACTTTTC
Organism: Corvus moneduloides; assembly: GCF_009650955.1. Classification (NCBI taxonomy): domain Eukaryota; kingdom Metazoa; phylum Chordata; class Aves; order Passeriformes; family Corvidae; genus Corvus; species Corvus moneduloides. The sequence continues at coordinate 24,660,227 of NC_045479.1, read as the reverse complement.
CTAGAGAGTTTTCTAGCAGTGCATTTCAGAAACATAAATTTCTGACAGTTAAACCAGAAAACTTAAAAAATGTGCACCAGCCTGTCATCCCAAAAGCAAGCAAACCAGAAGATTCCTGAGCACAACTGAAGCATTGCAACACTCTTCTAACCCTTTATGCAACATGAACGAAGGTGAACCACAACAGTGTGGTGTTCCCATCATCACAAAAAACCCCTACTTGACGTATTTTTCTTTCTGATTCCACACTACCAATAAAAGTTTTTACACTCTTTGTCAGCCTAACACAGCACAAATAAGGAATCAGTACAAAAGAAGGGAGACAGTGCTGTGTATTCTATGAACACATGTTTTCATGAAAATTTCTGTAAATGTAAAGTCACAAACCCACAGAAGATATGAGTTTACCTAACAAAAACCAAACACTATTCAGGCAATTCAGCAGTTAGTTCATATTTAGCCCAGCATTTTTTTAATGGAAATTCAACATATACGTTCTAATATAACGTGGAAGAAATTTCAAACCCAAGATAGGTCAAGCCACGCAAGTATTTTCTTTGTGATGGTTATTTAAGTAACTATGATGAGGAAAGGTCCAGCACATCTATTCTAAAGAGAGGACATAACCCCTGCCCTTATGTAATACCTGGAGGCCAGCTGGCATTGCTGGATTTACTTCCGATCTTGTTTGTTGGTGGAGATTTGGCAGGTAACCAACTATCACCAGCAGGGCCTGCATGGCTGCTGAGTGGGTCGCCCTGGATTATGTCAAACTGGTTGTAGGGCGATCCTCCACGAGCCTTTCCAGGGGGCACTATTGCACCTGAAGCATTAAAAACATACGTTTACACTCAGTAAAGGCTGGGATCTTTAGGAGTACGATATATTAAACCAAAAATATTTAAGATGCATACTGCTGAGGCAAGACATAGCTTCATCTAAGCTATTTCACCTCTGGCAAGATGATCCTACAAGGGCATTCCCAAAATTCCCCTTCTCACCATTTTTGTGCATATTGGCATCTTGTGAAGCCACAGAGGGCAGCCCTTCCATCATAGTCCACTGCTTAAAGCGGGATTCTGTTCCAGCCTCTTTCCCTCCCACCATGCCATAATCCATGCCACTTGAGCCAAAGCCTGTGAAACAAACGAACAAAACTCCATTGTCATTTTCAGTTTTGTTTTTAAATATCTTTAAACAGGGAGTCATTGTGACCATAAGAAAAAGGTGAAAAAAAAATCAACAACAGCAAAGGGTATGTTCAAGTTCAAGGGGCATCTTCCAAATAAGTATGTTAGGTCAGTATGCCATGATATGCTTTCTTCATAGGTTTGTCTTCTTCCCATGTAATGAAAAATAATGCAATTTGATTCAAAGTTGACACTTGTCATAACCTTCACTCTAATGCTTACACATATATTATTCATTTCTGGACCCAGCCATAAGTGATTAACACAATTACCATATTAATAATAAGGAAGATACAGGCAATGCACCAAACCACCTTCCACAGAGCACTTACCACCTGAACCGTATCCAGGTATTTGCCCTTTGGTCTGTAAATCTGAGAGACCCACATTCAAAGGATTGGGTACCATGCTGTCTAAATGTGGCTTAGGCCCAACAGGGTGGGATGGCGAATGCTTCATGCCAGGCTGCCTCTGCTGCTGCTGCTGGAGGGCACTCACCATACGAGCAATCTGCAAATGAAAGAAAAAACTGGTTCATCTATGCTATCCTGTAACATAGAATTCCAGTGAACATAAAGAAATGGTGACTTAGAAGAGATCCAAAAGACCCTGCTCCCCATAAAGTGCAATATGAAGAGAGCAGATGACATTACTAAAGCCAGCACCATCTCTACTGCAGACTGCATTTCCTCAGCACATTTTGTACTTCATATGACTGACAAAAGCAGTGCCACGCACCTGTTGCTCCTGCTGTTGTCGCACAGCTTGAGATAACTTTCTCTGGCTCTGTAACAGCTGTTGCTGCTGCTGCTGCTGCTGCTGAAGGAGGAGCTGACAAGCCTACAAGACAAGTGAGGGTGGGAAGAGTGAAAATACAGAGCTCATCAAGCGAAATGTAATTGCCAGGAGCTATTCACTAGCAAACTCCTTGCTCAGAACTTAGGTAAACTGTTTCTCATTCCACTCACTCAAGTAAAATGACAATGAAGGCATTAGAAGAATACCACATCCTTCACTTGTTTCTAATTTAACATTATGCAACAGAATTACTTGTACCTGCTTTATTACCATCACTATGACTACAAGTCTGAAGAAAACTTCATTAAAAATCAACAAACAACTGCTTTCTGTGCAAAAACCTGGCTTAGAGTCATTACTAACCCACTGCAATCCACAATAATTACATGGGCCTATTTGGTTTATCTGCTGCCTTCTAGCAGGGCTTTACTACCTCTTCTAGCAAAGGGGGAATACTTGTACAAAATAACATCAGTAGACCAAAACAGAATAAGCATAAGAGGAAAACTCTTTCAGCAGACAATTTGTAAACAATCTGTAGTCTTGTTTCACGAGATTACTAGCTACTTACTAATTGAAACTGGGGAATCTGTGGAAGCTGGCTCAGCATGGCAATCTGTTGTGGAGAAAGCTGGGGGCCCATATTGAAAAGACCAGGATTCAAGCCACTGTTGGGAAACTGTTTGAGCATGGAGGCCGAAACCTGCATGGAAACCAGTTACATAACCTGAATGCACTGCCACGAGGAAAAGATGATGAAGTAGAAGTATTTCTATAAAGGAACAAGTATGACACCAATCTTCGATGGTGCTCTGGGAAAGACATTACAGATTTATTAACACATCACATTTAAACATGCACAATCTGTAACTTGGGCTGAGTGAATACCTCACTTGATTGACAGTATACAGTATTACATGTGCAGATGCAGACACACACACAAAGATTCCTCCCCCAACCAATCAGGTGCTAGAGACTGCACTAAATTTAAATGCTGATATATATATATATATATATATATATATATATATATATATATGCAGCTAACCAGTAATCACAGTACTGCATTATCACATTAAAAATGTACTGCTTTACAAGGGAAAAGAAAGGCATTCAGGCAGTCACCGGAGCAAAGAAACAGTGCCTCACAGAAAGAGTTAATCTCTTTGTACATTGAATAAGATATAGTAAAAGACAGGAGTAGGTGGAGAAGAATCCCCCCATTTCTCCCTGCATTATTTGAGAGTTACACAAGTACAATTCAAGAGAGTATCAAGAATTGTTCACCAAGTCCAAAGCAGAAGGTAAACTTGTACATTTGGAGACCCTGACGTCTTAAGATTAAGCTCTGCCATGTAAATGTAACATGTAGCCCTTCATCAAACATCTCTTTTGGGGGGGACAGGAAGCACAGGACAAGACTACTTAAAAAAATTAAGCAACCTGTCACACTTCAGAAACACTTTAAGCTTTCACGTTTATTTGTTCTTCTTAAAATACTTTGCAAAAGCCTATGTAAGACACATGATTCCCAAATCCACTTTTGAGGTTTAAAAATACTGGTAGCGAGCATTTACCATCAACTGCCTTGGAATACGATAGAATGCTAATGTTTCTGCACTGAGTTTTCAGCACTTTCACTACGAATTTTAATGGTTTTATCTTATTTAATTTTTCCATTTCTTAACATCAAGTTGAGACTAAGATAGGTGTATAAGTAACCTCAATGATGTGCTCTGAAGGCTGTAGCTCTACTTTTACAAGTAATCAGTTGCTATAAATTCCTTACCTGGGGAGAAAGGAATTGGGGAGGCACTTGCGCCCGGATATTGGGGGAAGGATTTAGTGGCTGCACTGGTGTGTGCATGCCCCTCGATTGTGCTGTGCTGTTTCCAAACAAACCATGATTGCCACCCTATAAAATTAAAGCAGTAGTGAGAAGATGAATCCTGCAGGATAATGGATTTCTATGCTAGTAACTACATATCAGTAACAATGAGCCAAGTACTGACTTAAACAGAGTTCCCTTAGAATTACAGACGTTTGCCTAAAATCAGTAATATTTGGCCTGGGTTAAAACCACTGTACTACATTTTTGAGATGCAGGTTGTTTCTCCTCTAACACTGAAGGGTCATGCTTATCTACTTACTTCAAAGCACATGACAAATCTAATGTTTGAATATTTTGCACATCACGTGTTGGGAAATGGAAACTTGGAGAACAAACAACAAACTAAAAACTCCTTTCTATTGGCTTACAAGTATGACAAGACTGTGTCAGCAAGAATTCTGATCCCCCATTTTAGAGAAGACAGGTACTTTGCCTGAGATATCACTCATAAGGCTATTATTTCCTCTGCAGGCCTTTCATTAACTGAAATTTGAATTCTAAAATCCTATTAAAAATTTTCCTTCTGCCATGAAAATTTCAGCATTCTGGATCTGGATATTTTCCTTCCCCTTTTCTCCAACGAAATTTGGAGAAAATTTTCAAGTGAGAAAAAGAATTGTGTTTTTTTTTTTTTTTCTTCAGTGATTTGTTTTCTAACACAAGAAGACTTGCTGTTTGAGGTTTTTTTATGGGAAGTATTTACTGGTTTATAAGCAACTTCTGTAATAAACCTTAATGCATGAAAAAGACCAAAGAATATTTGTCATTGTATTTCATGATTTCAGCCTCTTGAACAGACTTTTGGTACCATTTTTCAAAAAAAGCAACAAGAAATGTTACAAACTGTCTCCTACACTAAGGGAGCTACACTCTCTTGCTTCTAAAAGCTGAAACCCATATTCCAAAGCACCCTTATGTGCCATGATTTTGTCCTTTCAGTTTCAAGACCCTCAGAATTTCCCTGCTGTATATTAGGGTGTCTGTGACCCTCAGATACCTGGGGTTCTAAAGAGCATATTTTCCACTCCTCAGCCATCATTCCCCCATTCTGCCTGTCCATGCCAGCATTTCTGCACCCAACGTAAGTTCATCATTCTTCCAAACTGAGATTGTGCAGGCCTTCGCTAAAACCTTTCCTTCCCTTATACACCAGGATTTCATAAATCCTACCATAATACTGTGCATAACACTCCTACCATAATACTGTGCATCCTCTGCTATCCTTTTGCTCAAACACAAGTCACTCCTCCTGCTTCTACACCAGCAGCACTATGGATTGCCTCATTCATCTGCATCCCCCTCCATTTAAAGTGTCTTCTCTTTCAGAAGTAACTCCTAAGCATGCAGGAAGGCAAACAAAAAACCCCAAAAGACAAGAGATTTTATTCTGGAAAGAGCCAGCTGGAGTCAACTACACATTCACACTTTTGAGAGGTCTTGAAGCTGCAGTTACACTTTCAGCCCTCTCTAGAACTCTACAGAATTCTGCACACTGAGATCAACAACATGCCTGCAAATTTTGGACTTAATCTGATGTTCAACACTGTGTCACATAGAAACAGAAAGACAACACAAAGAAACACCATCATGTTAGGCATGTGACTACATAAGCTAGACCAGCTGCAATAATTAGGTACTATTCTTTCATTTCCTAGTATTCCTAAAATATTTTCTTTTAGAATAATGCAGAACATAATAGCCAGAAATTCTTCCAAACTGCAGTTAATCACTTAATTTCTTCCCCACCATTTTCCTCTACACAAAAATATTACTGCTTCAGGAATTTTTAAAGGCTACTAAATCAATCCTTACTTTGGACTGTGAGGAAGGGAGAAGGGAACAGGCACAATGCTAAATCACTGCAACATTTTACAGGCACATTTCTACATACAAGGTCTTTGAGTGGAGTCTGAAAAAACTCAGTGTTGGGCTTGATGAGGCACATCAACAGCCTCTAACTGGGTTTTAAGCCAGCAATTAAAATAAAGGATGCCACTAACTTCACGACTTCTGAAAAGCACTTCTACCTGCTGTTGCACTGTGATTTAGGAAGAGGCCAACAAAACCAGACAGAGTACATTCTGATGCTAGGAACCAAAGTGGACTGCTTCTCAATGGCCTGATACAGCTGAAATTTCCATTAACAATTTTAATCTATTCAGCAGAAAAACAAATGCAAGCAACCAACTAACCAGGATTAAGCCCAGGTTGCAGCCTTATAACAATGCATCTTATAAGGTGGCCTGCTTACTTGTCTAGCAGCGAAGTTTTGGGGACTGAGCCCTGAGCCGATTGCCCCAAGGCCGACGTTGGATAGTGTGGAACCAGAGGGAGACAGCTTGTAGCTGGGAGAAGGGGAGAAGGGAGAGCAGGGAGCCTCATCCCCAAGGCACCCATCTTGATTGGAGAAAGGCAAAGTCAGCTGAAGCAGCAGTTAGCCAACAGCAGGAGTTGGTTAGTGAAGCAACAGAATGCAAGAGGAGAGAAAGAGGGACGGTGAGTGACTAGGAAGAAGCAAAGGTAATTTGTAATAGCAGTTACAAGGACAAAACTTCTGATTCAAACGATCACTTGACAATTAAGATTTTGGTCCAAGGAGATAATCGATAAATTCCTATGTTTTCTTTTTAAAAATACATTTTGAACTCTCATGAAATTTGTTTCTGATAGTGGCTATTACCACTACAGAAATAAACAAATCTTGAATGAATTCCTCATGTTAGCACACACCTACCAGCATAATTTGTTAGGAAATGCATTAGCTTTGCTCATGGTATTTATTTAATTATGCCACCAGAGGGAGTTGACAAAACTTTTTTTTAGCTTGTTATACCAAAATGGAGGAGTTAAAAAATTCCTTGACAGTTAACACGCCCTCAGAATTTTTAAACCAAATTTATTTTCCATTTTATATGTGATAAACTGTATTTTAAAAAAACAGCCCTAGAGCATTCTGAATCTATTGGACACTCTCCAATTCATAATGTGAAGCAATTAATAATTGATAATAACAGTGAAAGCTTCTGTTTAAAATAGGCAAGAATATGAAAGAAACACTATCATAACATACAACAGATGTCACAGAGAAACAGATGTCATACAGAAGCTTACAGTACACGGACATACAGCATAAGGGGGTGTGGAATTTAGAAAGGGTGTTTCCAATAAATGCCAGACATGAAAGAAGAAAAAAATCTGGAAGACTGTGATTACTTATATTTACTTAGATCTCAACCAATTTTTTTTACAGTAGATGACTGTAGTTAGTAGCCAAAAGAATCATCATGATGAAACTGACAATGAATTTCATTGCTACCAGTAGTTTACCCTTCCAAGAAAAAAAAAAAGTAATTTCTGTCTACATCAAAAACAATCTATTCTAGAATAAAAAGCCTCACTCTCCCCAATTTAGTTTGTCTATGCACACCTGACACCTGTTTTATACACATGTTCATTCTACCAATATAACTCCCCTACACCTTTTATTACTGAGCTCATTCAGGATTATTGAATTTTTAGCACCTCTGGAGAAGTAGGGTAAAAACTGGGACCTTGAACACAGAGGTTGGTATTAATTTATCTAAAGATATTTCTCTCACCTTCTCAAAATAAGGCCCACTATCTGTGGTTCCCATGTCTTTGGAATTAGGTGGACGGAACCCAGATCGATCCTTTCTCATCATGTCATTAAAATCCCCGAGATTCATGGCTCGTTTGTCTACCTCAAACTTCTTATCTGGGAGACCACCTGTAAAAAACCAGGAAATTAGTGCAAATAATCTCTACCATGTTTCATGACAGCAGGTTCATAGCCAAAGAAATAATCTTTAAGATCAGGATATAAATTACATCTGTCTTATAACTTAGCATAGATACAGTTAGTATTAAAAGTGTTGAAAAATTAATGTAGGAAGCTTCATTTAACACTGAACATGTCAATTTACTTTATAGAGTTTAATGTGAAGTAGTTGTCACAATTTATGTACAGATATAAACATACACATTTCAACTAATTATATTAATTATTACCTAGTTCTCTATGTCTTCCAAAACCTGCACTGTCATTTGCTGGAATTCAGTATGTAGAAAGACCACCATTTAAGCTCTCCATGTATTCTACTTAGCCTTTACTGGGTTTGATACTGAGAAATTCTTTGCGATGCTTTGAAAACTTTGGTCACATGCATATCATTTGGTCAGAATTCTCCTACAAGAGTTAAGTGAACTTAACTCTGGAACACAAGAGATCGACTGGTATACTGTAACTTCAGACAGATAACCAGTCTCCCTCAACCTGTACACAATAACACAGCCACTAACAGAGACACTTCCCAAACACCTGCTAAAGTCTCCTGCCATTGTTTAGGGAATAACCTGGTGGAGTATGAGGAGATGTCAATAACAGATGACCAAACTGAAACATACATGGTGAACAAGACAATCGACTTTCTCTAAAAGCTTTATCATCAGCTGAAGAGGTGACTGGAAGAAGTTTTCTACCTTACACACTGAACTGTTGCCAAGGAACAATTATTGTGGTCGTATGTGGCACCTGTAAGCTATCAGATGCATATTGCTATGTTGAAATAGATGGAAAACATCTTCGTTTTAAAATACGGATGTGACAGAAATGAGCTTGACTGGTGTTTTTAGTTTTAAAGAATACTGTTTAGTTAGTAGCACAGATGGTCTTTCCAAGAACCGTTTGAAAAACACGTCAGCACAATTAACAAGAAAATCTATGATTTTCAAAAGGAAGTTTGTGATAACCTACCCTACCAGCGACAAAACACTAAACCTTTATCAAACACAGCAGTCAGCTAATCATTCTAATACTGTCAAGACAGTGTTCCTTGAAAAAGCTTCTCAAATCCAGCATCTCTTCTTAATGTCCAATCCCAATCTATTAATATTCACAGCTATGCTACTGCCAAGAAGCTATGAAACTGACCGCTAACTGCATGGGTTTTTCTTACCTGCACAGCTTACAAAGTTGATCCAGTTTCATCCTCTCAGATGCCTTCAACCTCATTCATAACAAAACAGTTGACAAATCACCTACGTATCTTAGCTTGTAACTGGAGTCACACTGACCTGGATGAGCTCACGATTCCCTGATCCCTTTCTAACATATCCTAAAAAGCTACAAATGGCTCTGCAAAAGCAGTCACATAGTGTCACACACAGCTCAGTGCTGTCAATACCTACATCAAACCACTGCACACAATGCCAGCAACGTGCTACCAAAAGGCTCGTGTGCTTTAATTCCACACAGGAAGCCCTAGCCATTAGCTGCTTGAAAAGAAACTGAAAGCGAGGCATAGTTGCATCACTGTCTGAAATGAAACTGGGTCAATGCCAACACAAGATGACTAAGCCACAGAAACACCCTTCTGTCTCTCCAGTTACCCTGATGATCCAAACAGCTCCTCAAACATTACTGAATGATGCCTTGTAAAACACACAGAGCATTAAAAGAGCACCTCTGAAGGCTTCAAGCACAGATGCATGTCACTTAGTGCTGAGGCAGCTGCTTAAACTTCAATATAAATAAGGCCTCACTGAGAGAGATGATTGCATTCCTTTATCCCATTCCTAGAAAATTCTAATACAACCTTGAAACCTGTATGTGAGTTTTGTCTTTTAACTTGTCAACTAAAGCTATAAATAATGTAGGCGGCTAAAGAATAGCTTTACCTTATGTAGTAGAAGACAACTGTCAAAATCTGAAAAGTCTAAATTACCCTCTACAGTAGGCAAAAACACTTGTGTGTGAATAAATATGAAGCCCCGAATTCTCTACGTGCAGAAACATAGAACAAGTTAAAAGCTAAACCATCTTCATAAAAGAAGACCCTATCAGTTCTTGGATTTCCCCACTATTAAGAGTTGTGAAAAACACTGTGAAAAATGCAAAATCAAACAAGGACTTGGAAGATGATGTTCACTCCCAAGTGCGGAAAAACCCACTATCAAGTACATCTCCCCCACCACATGGACAGAGCTTACAAAAAAAAAAAAAATCTGAATTCCATGCAAAATTATATAATATGATCCTGCACTGGGAAGTAGGAGACAGAAACTGCTGCTGAGCAAAGTTGCCCAAAACATTTGCCAACAAGAGACCCTAAGAGACTTCAACATGGTGAAAACAGATGGAGAAAACCATTTGAAACATTTTCTGCTTGACCACAAAAACATTTAAAAGATACTGATTTTATACCTTTACCATAAATTTACATCATCCAAGCCTACTGAGCAAGCACATGCACTTAGACATTGAGGTGTTTCATCTGAATGATACATCAAATTATAGCTTTGTAATATATTCACAACAGCCAGGTACACGAATTGCATTTGAGTCAATAGAAATTTTAAATTCATTTCTCAGTATTTACAGGTGATTTGAGAACTCCCTGATCTGCAGAGGTTTTAACTAATATATTAAAAAAAGAGATAAAGGTGATTGTCAAACAGGAGAAAAGAAAATACAAAATATTAAGTGGTTCTGACAAGCTACTTTACTGTAGCAAACCTCCTATCGCAGAACTTACAGAATAGGAAATATTTCAATGGGAAAAAAGTTATATCCTATTTTCAAAGCAGAAAAGCTATCCATTACAGAGATTTGATAGAAAAAGAAAAGAAGTACATCTACCTCAGGCATGTTATCAATCCATCTCTTTTCTGTCTTGGTCAGTAAATAAAAGTATTGCTCTAGCACTTGAAATAAAGGGAACACACTCTTCAAACAAGGAGACTGAGACCAACGTAGTAAGAATTACTGACAGTGCATGATGATCAGAGCCAAGGTGCTCCAAGCACATCAAAGTCCAAGTTTTCTTTGACATATGTGGTCTCCAAGCACAGATTTAACTGTACATTTATTCATAAACTAGGGAAGTATCATGCTGGCAGTTATCTGTCAGAAAAACCTGGTATGTTGTAATCTTGACTGAAAGCCAGTTGAAGAACAAGCCTATCTCATCAATAAGTCCAACTTTTAAAGTTTAGAAGTAGACCTAGACTGAGCAAAACAGCTTATAGCTTTCCACAAACAACTGCCATAATCAACAAGAGCAAAACTGCTAAGCAGAAGTAACAGAAAAGCCTACGAAGATCTGTTACATTCTCAGCCATACTAAATGGCTCTACCTAAGATGAAGGGATGCCACCATTAATGGGCACACTGAACTTAAAGAAGTGCAACATATCAAAGTAAAAGATGTAGCCTTCCTGCACCCTTTCACAGGATATTCTGAGCAGCAGCCATCTCCTCAGAAGCTCTGATGGCCTTGAAAGTTCCAAAGGATCCTTAATTTGGAGATAAAGAACCAAGAGAGCTATAATCAGCATAATCCAGGCTACCATCCTCTTCATTTGTATATACTTAGATCTGTTTTTTACCAGCAGCATCTGAAGGCAGACGAGAACTAAACGTCCATGAAGATGACTGATCTCTACTTAGACATTCTTTAGAGAAGCATGATACAATCAGAGCCTGAATTCTAGAGGATGCACGAGGCCAAACTGGAGAGATCAAAGAACTGTTACTTTCCACAAAACTGAGTTGTACCATTTTAACTAAACATTTTTATGACCTCTTACTGAGACCCTTAACTTCTTCAGAGGAAGACAGCAATTTTGGGAAAAATGAACAACTGAATCCTCTATGAAGTGTGATAGAAATTTAAGAATGCAATGGATTTTAAGCTGAGAGACACTCCATCTGTATGGATTGTATTAGAATACCAAATCCACAGCTGGTATTAGATGCAGGTAAGTTTTGACTACCACAGCTCTACCTTTGGTGCCACACAGCCCACAGCGCTTAAGCTGTGCAGCAACTGTGGTGAAGCGACCCAGAACATAAAATCTAGTTCTACTGAAAAGTAATTTGTAATAGCCTGAGGCATGCAACTGAAGAAATCAACGACACAGGATAATTTTTTTCCCCTCACATCACCTCCAAGAAGCTGTAGTAAATGGGATGTCCTACTGGCATAAAGGGAAAACAGTACTCTTCCACCAAATGAAAAAGGTTTTCACTTTGTTAAAACAGTAACAATGAATACAAACTAAAAAGATTAAAACAGTCTTAACAGATGTCTCTGGCCCAAGTTCTAGCTCTGCTCTGTACAGGTATACATCCCAATCTTGCACACCAGGGTCAAAGCTTACAGACAACACAGAGGATGCTTTTTACTCTACCCTTATACTATGAGGAGTGCTAAAAGTAAGGATCAAACCCTTCCAAAGTACAGCATCTCACATGATCTCACATTTCAAATGCATTGAAATTAAAATATACGCACCTACAGACAAGTCCATCTTACTGCCTGGAATGTCGTCAGTTTGACTCTGGGGGGAAAAAAAAAAATCAATTCAGTTCTGACTTCTATTCAATGCTGAGAAGTATTTCAGAAAGGTGGAACGCAGGAAGAACACGCTTGTGCCAATGAAAGTTTTCCTTTAAACTGAAATTGAACACCGGGATTTCTGGTATCACCCTCGACACACCCTGCCTCAACCCCCTAACGCTGTGCATGGCAAGTTCGCCCATACGAAACCAGACACATGAATGCATGCGACGGAGAAGGATGGACACAGAGATGCTCCAAAAATGAACCTCTGTCCTCATGTTCCAGTGGTCGAGTGACAAAACTGAAAAGAGTGGCCAAAATGATAGCTCATCCTCATGACTTGTCATGCCATCAAATCTTGAAACATGCTGCCATGGGATTCTTCAGTTGGCAACCTGGGACAGGGTGTTCCCATGGCTTTCCAAAGCATCTACAGTCTAGCAAACTGAATTAGAGCTTAGGAGCCAAAAGACACTGCAAACTAATCCTAAGCATGTCAGTGACAGCTTGTGCAGCCCTGGACTTCCCACACAAACTCTGCATTGTTATCTTTTGTTAGCCAGCATTACATACTATTCCTGCTTCACAGGATGACAACTGGCACAATATTCTGCAAAATATTTTACAAATTAGCTTGTCAGAAGTTCCAAAAAAAAGTGTATATATATAATTATTTTTGAAATACTTCCCTATGGCTCTTTTTCTCGACTATGTGATATTTATTTATTCACTTTACCAAACAATTTTTATTTATGGATTCATAATGAGCCTTTTTTGTTCTAAAAAGACCCTGCTGTACTTCAAATATAAATTCAGCTAAGACAGACACAGGACTGTAAATCTCCTTATCTGATAGGTGGCTGAGATTCAGAATGAATACCTTGGATTACCACAGATATCTGACACTATAGGCAGGAGCCTCTACCTTGAGTGCTCTAAACAGCATGAAATAGGAAAATAATGAATATGAAAATAAAAGTAAAAAAACCCCAAACCCAAAGCAACAAAGAACCACCCTACACTAAAAAGCAACAACCCTCCCCAAAAAAACAGACCAAACAAGAAAACACACATCCCCCTCCCAAATCTATTACTTGCAAGGAAACTGCAACCTCAGAACAAGAGTTATCATAAAGTAACTTTAGGAATCAAAGTATATTTGGGTTTTTTTCTGAGAAGCCATTCTGAGCCAGCTACTACAGGTATTACAATCAACATCCCAGCATAGCAGATGGAGATCAATAACTGTGAAACAGCTGATCTTTTGACTTACTTAAGGCTTACAGCTTTCTCACAAAGTTGGACTTCCTTTTAAAAAAAATTTACTTACTAGCAAGCCCATATTTGAAAACTGTTTGGATAAAGGGTTCATCCACGAATCACTATTTCCTCCTTTTAATGCGCACTGGAAAAAAAAAAAAAGACAAAAATATTTTTAAGAAACTTCTTGATTCCTTAAATTCTCCTTTATCCTTGAGATGAGCAAGTGTAAAATGAAAATTCTGGTATCAGAGAAATTAATCTCATGAAAAAAATTATTTAAAGTATTTATGTTTGGAAACATTTACCAAATATTCTGTCTCATACAATCGCTCACTGTTAGGTATTCCAAAGTCATTGAACATTGTCATGTAGGATGTTTATCACACCTTCAGTTTCATTCCGTAATCTGGAAAGCTTTGTGAACATTTTTTAAATTTTCCTATGTTACAGTTCAATACAATCTTTACTCCAGTACATACAGATGCCGATTTCTTCCTTGCCTTTCTTCCCTTAGCATGGTGTCTCTTGCACAGGCATTGTGCTGACCAGGGTCTCCCTTTGGCCTCAGTGTAATTTACAGATCATCAAAACCAACACTAACACAGTTCAACAATGAAGAAATTTTTCCGTTGTTTTGGTGGTTAAAATAAAAAAGCTTTAAGTGATAAAAAAGTCCCTGAGAATAACTGCTGCAGAACAGGAACCGTAAAACTCTCTACCATGTCACAACAGTATTTCCATGTCCTAGGAAACTGCTCTGCCTCGCCTTTTGAGTCCGCTCCACCTATTTCGTGAGAAGCAGACACAACACAGTCCTTCTAATATTAATACAGTAACAAGTGTTACTGTACTAAAGAATTTTAATGCAAACAAGCCTCAGAAAGAAATTTACTCAGGACTACAGCCAAGCTCCTGCTCCTGTTTGAGGCCAAATGTTAACAACAACAAACATAAGGCAAACATAAATCCAACAGTTGACAGAAATAAGAAGTGCCTGTGCCAAAGGGACTGTGGAATCCAAACTTCAGCAGGCTATGCAAGAAAAACAGCAGCAGCCTAACACAGAAAGATGTGTCAGCAAGAGAAGAGAAATAGCCTTGGGATACTTATTTCCATTTAGTAATGGCTGTGCAGCTTACAAACCAAAAGAATTTGACACCTACTGGAACATTTATTAGTCATAACAGGTGTAGTATATTAAAGCAAATCAAAAAACCTCTCTTTTTTTACACTATTTTAAGCAGCATCTTTCTGTGACTCTGCAAAACCTTCTTAAAAAAAATAACTATCTAATGCTCTAACATATCAGTCAGACTGTTTTCAGACAACACAGTAGTTATGAATCAATCAAGCATTTTACCTTCATTTGTGTTTTCTTTCCTCCTTGTCCCCAGCTTGTTGAGTTGTGGGAGGAACTGCTTCCCTGAGAGCCTGCTGTATTCCAGACTCCTCCCTCCTCCTCCTCTTCCCAGCTGGAATGACGTGTTCCTGTCACTGGCCCATCACTCTCTCCCCAGCCATCTTGCATAGATTTAGAACCTTTAGAAAAAGGAAAAAAAGCTCTAAAGCAGTCTACAATACCATGCAGCTGGCGCTGTGACACTGCAACATTAGCTGAGATCATCAGAATCCCAAAGGAACTAAAAAAAATAAAATTCAAAACTGTGTCTTCACTCTAACAGCTGTAAAAACTTGTGCATGAATCCCAAAACCCAAGAGACTTGGTGGCATGTTCACATGTCATGTTTTGCAACTATTTTAAAGAAATGTCAAACCTTTAAAGATATAATAACAATAGGGACCTCTTACACAGATACAGCTGTATTTAAAAGGCAACCTATTATTTTCGAGTGCAAATGAAAGCCTTCAAAGCACACTCAAAAACCAGATGTGCTGAAGACTGGTTCAGGTGGTTTATCAATTATTTCCTCTCTCACTTCAAAACTTTAATACTCCCCTTGCCCTACACTCTTCCACAAAATTACAGAACCAGAACTTTTAGGCACAACAACTAAGTAGGATCTGAAGGCAAGGACCCGACATTGTCCTCTGGTACAAACAACACCAAAAGTAATTTAATGCAAAAAAAACCCAAACTCCTCTACTACAAATTCTGTTCTTAACAATGCCACTAAAGAGACTTACTAGCAGAGCTGCTTAAGTATATCAGAAAGCTACAACCACTTCACTGTATCAGTTTAGACTTTTCCCTCTTTACTTCTTTTCTTGCTGTTATTCTCCAGCATTGTCACGCAACTTGGAATTCTAACCTTTACTGACAAGCCATCAGGAGCTCAAGTCCTCATCCTGTCCACTATCCAACTGTTCTTCCTGCTCTAACTCTTCATTCTGCACATTTATTCCTGTATCTATTTATTCAGCATTTATCTACTTCAGAAAAGATTTCCATCATCAACATCACTTTGTAATAACTAATGCTTTAATTGTCTGGGGTTTGACTGTGGAAATCAGGAATAAGGACATTAACACACATAGCAGAAGGTCTGAATATAAAAAAAGTCAGGAATTGCAATTAGTCTACCATGGGGATCTCTACCCTGATCATAATGAAAATAAGTACAGCAGCATCTTATGGTGGTTTAAGAGATACCTTAAAATGCATCATAAATAAACCCGCAGATGCTTCACAGAAAACAGCTTTTTAAAGGCTGTTCATTTGGGTACTAAAACAGAGGGCTGCTTATGAAACATACTGGTCCAAGTGCAGAAAATCTACCTCTTGACCCTTTAATTGTGCTACTTACACAGAAAAGGCTACACTTAAGTACTATGACTGCAGAGTCAAGAATATAATCTGGAAATGTTATACTGGGTAGTCCCTGCAGGTTTAATTTACTTCTGGTGACAGTGCTTAAATATATACTATGATACTGATCTTAACTACATAACCATACATTATTTTTCTGCACTGACAACTCTCTTGAGTTCTTGAACGTGAATCTGGAAGTGACGTAAAGATCACTTGTCTATATGACACCTACTTAATTTTTTGCATTTGTTGAGTAAGGAGATACCAACAGCTATAGCACACAAATGAAATTGTGAAGATACCAAAAAAAAAAAAATCTATTACAGAAAACGGAATTTATTCCTACTTCTGCCACAATATTCTTATGCAATGCTGTTAGAACTAAGTAAACCTACTATTTTAAACAGGTGGATAATGGTCTACGCTTCCTTCTTTGGCTCCAAACTGTTTTTTTTTTTTTCCCTTTTCTGATACAGCTAGTCTGTAACCTGTCCCTAGATTTTGCTCTAGAGCTGGGGACAGCTCACATACAGAGCTGCACGTGTATGTTGCAGTTCCTTGGTTATGGCACACATACAGACCAGTCACAGTATGTGAATGACCATGTATAGTCTTACGAGACTGTATTAAGCATCAAATCAACAAAAATCAACAAAAATCAACAAAATTTTCAATGGATCAATTTCAGGAGTTCTAATTTTGGTTATATTTAGGTGTCTATTTATAGATAAAAGAAGACATCCATCTAAACTCAACTTAGCATCCTCAAAGTGCCAAGTTTGTGTGGCAGGCATGGGAAGCCTGTCATCCACAAAAGCCTGCTACAATGATAACTCTAAAGAAGCAAAGATTATTTTGTTTCAGAAATGGCCAAATTATTTAATTGGGGTGGGAGGAAGGGAGAACGACCAAACAGCATCTATCTACGCAGGGTTTAATTTCAAACAATTACATGTTGCAAAAGCAACTTCTGGGCTGGAAACAGTTTTACAGACACATCATCAGTCACATTCAGTAACACTTGTGTATCATCAGTAGATCCTGCAGGAAATTTCACATCCAAATGTTACTGAGTTTGGAAATAACATTGCTTTTGTTTGTTGTTTTTTCCTTAAAAAAACTGATATAAAAATTATACAAACAATGTACATCATCGAGAGTAATATCCACAAAACCTCTTAATATAGCAGAATTTTAACTTTGAAATAAAATTTCAAAATATTTCAACATGTCATTCATGAAAGACACTGCTGTAGGCATTTAGGTTTGACCACAAAGTGCAGTTCTTAAGAGTTACAATTTTTCTCACTTATATAACTGAAAAAATCCATTCAAAGCCAAGCTGCATTATCACAGCATAGATGACCGTGTAATAGCCTCCACAGTGGAATTTGTCAGTACTGTGTATTCCTTTTCCTGATATGATCAGAAAAAGTGACTTATCATGTAACAAGTAGGCAGCCAGAGAAAAAGAGAAAAACACACATTTCCTTACTGGAAAAGGGTTTCAGCACTTCCAGAATCAGAGCTGCCCATTTAATTGCTTAGTTAGGAAATTTTTTACTACCTTGAAAGACTAAGTTTCAGTAATTTACAAGCACTTAATACTCATCCATCAAAATCCCGTAATAACATTCAACACTGCTTTTAGGCCTCAGATAATTCCTCCACAGGTGACCTATGCCAAAAGGCCAAACACTAAAAATCTCCAGGGCAATTGCAAAGAAACTGGTATCTGGCCTATACTCACTAGATTTCATGGCATTCGGGGCGTTGGAAGGTGCATTCCCCCAGCCTGTAGTCGATGCTCCTGTATCATCTACTTCACCCCACCCGGGACTGGTTTCATTTGGCTCACCCCAGGCAGACGTACCATTATCTGGAGCAGGTGGAGTGCTTTTGCTCCAGACTGCACAAAGGAGAAAGAGGTTTCATTACAGACCATTTAGACAATGAAGTATTTACTGCAGTGCAGCACCACATCATTAATCTACTGCTTTGTTCTTCTTGCTGAGGACTTTAGGTTCTCAGTAGTGTGGGTGCAACAGAATTGACAATCATTCACAACAAATTTAGAGTGGGCACTGACCTCCAGGGATGAAAAGGTAGAGAATGCTACAATGAGTAATACTCTTCTCCCAGGTTAAACATGAGCCCCACATCTAATACTGTCCTCCTGTCTGTGAACTTTTGTGGCTAAATACAAGCACCTAACTTAGGGGTTTTATATACTGAATAAAGAGAAAGGACACATTTGCAGTACATATTAAACCAAGATAGCATTCTTTAAGTGACTTTGAGTCGGAAGAAAATATTACGTAACAATAATATCTTAATATATTTCCAGGCCATGTAACTTTTTCTTGTCCTTATTCCAAAGAAGAAAATATTTTTCTAAGTATTCTTTATCATAAAGCCAAGCCAAATTTGACTAAAAAACTAAGTCACAGACCTGCTCAATTTCAACTGCTTCAGAGCAAAAGGTTTTTGACTAAAAATAAGTAAAGATTTTCTCCCCATTTCTCCAATAATTAAATATAAAAAATGTTATTTAGTCCAGAGAAAGGGAAGCTCAGGGGAGACCTTATTGCTCTCTACAACTATGTGAAAGCAGGCTGTAGACATGTTGGGGGCAGTCTCTTTTCCCAAGTAACAAGAAATAGGACAAGACAAAGTGGCCTTAAGTTGCACCAGGGCAGGTTTCAATAGTACATTAGGAAAAACTTTTCACCCAAAGGATTGTCCAGCACTGGAACAGGCTGCCCAGGGAAGTGGTTGAGTCACCATCCCTGGAGTTATTTAAAAAACCTGTAGATGCTGCACTGAGGAACATGGTTTAGTCATGGACTAAGCAGTGCTGGTTTATGGTTGGACTCAAAGGTTTTGATTCTGTAATTCAACCTGTTCTTCAGAGCTCAAATTGAATATGCAGATTTGTCAGCTAGCGAACATTTTCTTTTCCTGGTGAGGTGACCAGTACTCAGATCACAGTTACTGAGGCACAACAAGCAGAGGACTGACTGATTCAAATTTTAAAGACTTTAAAAGCAGAACCGAATAGTCAAAGAAGAATTTGGTTTTCTTTATAGAATAAAACTATCAGGAATAGGAATCTAAAACCATCTCGCTAATGCATTAAGGTTACTGTCATATATAGGAGCTTGCTGAAGAAAGGAACAAGACTAGTACCTGATGCTTGTGATTTGCTAGTCATCGGAGTAGGCAGGCTCTGCTCCCGTGGGGCCTGTCCTCCTTGTGAGTTCTTGTCCCACAGATTCACATTCTTGTAGTTATAACTGCTAGGATCTCCCCACGCCGAAGTGCCATCATCAATATCCATTTTTCGACTGATTGACTGTGGAGAAGGTTCTTCCCAGCCACTAGGCTCCTCCTCTTTGGGGGCAGCTGGCTGTGGTCCGCTGTTCCAATTTGGGTTTGGAGGCCGCCCATTACTTGGAGT
The DNA here is from genome assembly GCF_009650955.1 of Corvus moneduloides. Lineage (NCBI taxonomy): Eukaryota > Metazoa > Chordata > Aves > Passeriformes > Corvidae > Corvus > Corvus moneduloides. The sequence continues at coordinate 24,640,492 of NC_045479.1, read as the reverse complement.
TTGGGGCGGTGGACCCCAGGAACCAGAAGACTCCTGCTGTTGCTGCTGGTGCTGTTGCTGCTGCTTGTTCCAGGAGTTGGGCTGTCGACCCGTCTCATTCCACGTTGAAGTTCTTTTACAATCGTCCCATCCACCCTTTGAAGCAGAGCTTGTATTTGCACCATTACCCCAAGTTCCAATCTCATTTTGCCCACCTTCACCCCAGCCAGACACTGGCTTGTTTCCTGCACTTTCCCAGTTACTGTTTTTCGTTTGGTCAACTTCCTCTCCCCAACCGTTCTTTCCAGAAGACCATCCTTGATTACTTTGCCGTCCACCCCACCCCTGATCCTTACTAGAGCTGTCATTCCAAGAGGAAGATGATTTTTCTTCTTGCCTTCCTCCTCCCCAATTAGAAGAATTGGAGTTCTTATAGTCATTCCATCCTCCAGTATTTTTGGGGTCCTTCCACTCCGTTGGGGTTGAGAGCTCACCCCATCCAGACTTGTTTTGATTGCTTTGGCTGGGTACATCACCCCAGCCCCCTGAGTTCTTTGTCTGTGTGGCAGAGCTCTCCCACCCCTCAGTTCCTTTATCAGACTTCCCCTCGGGCCGTGGCATCTCTTCAATATCCCACACGGTATCTTGCTTAATTTGAGTCTGGCCCCAGCCAGTGTTTGAAAGCACTCGGGGGTCCAAGTCAGTCCTGCTCAGCAAAGTCTGCAGGACTGCCTGGCAATCAGGATGCGTAGGCCTGTATGATCGGCGTCCAGAATTGTGACTGTCACTACTTCCTGCTTTGTGGTTGCTTCCAGTGCTTTGACCTCCAACCTCACTTCCCGCAGAGCTGGAAGATCTTCCCCAACAGGGAGCCTGGGAATTGCCTTGGTTTTCAGGAAGAGGGTGGCCTTTTTGATTGTCCCATGCTCCAGTGCTAGAATTTGGTTGGTTTGGACCACTCCACTCTCCAATCTTCAGTTCATCAGACCCAGACAGCTGTTTCCATTCTCCCTGAGAGACCCCAGATGTTAATTTGTTCCCTTCACCCCATTTGCTTTCATTTGCATGCTGAGGGCCAAAGTTCCAAGACCCACCACCCGTAGACCGGTTACTGTTATCCCAAGAATCACTTCTTGACCCATTAGGTTTTTGAACAGAAGCTCCTTTCCAGGAGTCCTCTCTATCCTTTCCATTGTTCCCATGGTTTCCAGAATTGCTCTGCCCAGAGACTGTGTCAGTTCCAGAAGACCCCCTAGCTGTACCCCAAGATCCAACACTCCCAGTCTTTCTTTCTCCAGTGCTTTGAGAAGGGGTGTCAATGCTCCTGGAAGGGTTCCCCAAGCCCATTTCAAAGGGCATTCCCTTATTCTCCATAGGGTTTGGTGAACTTAAGTTCAAGGAGTTAGTGTTTCCATTTTTTGGTCCATCAGTGTTATGAATTTGAGCCTGTTCTCTGCCAGAGACAAAGTTAACACCCGCATTTTCCATCTTTGACTGCTGTTCCCTAGAGGTCTGACCTACTGTGCTAATCTGTGCATTGGAGCTACCACTATCAGATTCCAGAGTTCCCTTCCTGGAATTGCCCTCTTGAACCAGTGCCGGCCAAGCAGACGGGTTGCTATTTGGGTTAAAGTTGCTGAAGCCAGAACCGGGACTGATTCTGTCTTGTCCACTCAAGTTCCTCCAATTACCTAGTCCATTGTTACTCTCGGCAGCAGGGTTGGAAGATTGAACAGATTTAGCCTTGGGATCAGATTTCCAGGCCCCAAGATTACATTCGTTTCCAGCGCTTCCAGACTGGCACTGGCTTCCTTTTCCTTTGTTACTAGTGGTGCTTCCTGGCAGAGCATTCTTCTCCAAGCCAGGGTTCGAGGCACTGTTGTTATCGGTGGTGTTTTCGGAAGAAGACTCAGCATCTTTGCTGGCAATACAAGGCCACTCTTCCATGTCAGACCCGTCTACAATCACCTTGTCCCAGATGTGAGTTGGGTTGGCGTTGGTGCCGCTGTTGGAGGAGGCTCCAGGACCCCAAGTGGAATTTGCATAATTTGAAGCAGCAGCACCTCCAATTGCTGAATCTAAAAGAAAAAAAAAAAACAAACCCCAAACACCCAAAGAGGTCATTAATAATCCGTATTATTTACAAGCATAGAATATCAAATTTTTGACATCGGTTATCCCACTTATTTTGCAGAGCATAAACTCCATAGTAACAGCTGCAGCAGTATTCGTACTGAATATATACTGTTACTACCAGTACCGGCTCATATGACAGCTTCCATGAAAATAAGGCAAACAGCTTAAAAAAACTGGGTAACTCCCCTCCTAGCCTCAATTCCTATGTTATATATTCCAAAGCAAAGACCACCATTTCTGGTTGCTAGTACTTTCAACAGACGATAAGATCAGCTTTCAGTGCCTGTCTGAGGCGTTCAGTTCATTAGCTTGAACAATGAACATCCAACTAATGCCTTCCGGATCCCCCTTCACTGAGGGCCACCATTAAGGATCCAGACTTTACAGCAAGGTTAGAACTCCCTTGTAAGCTTTGAATATTGATGAACAGTAGTTTGTCTTCATCAACTAAACCCCACCTACCAAGATCCAAAAGATCAAGCAGTTCCCAAGTACATTCTGTTCCTTCTGTTGCTTTAACCTCAAATGCAAACTGAACAATAGCAAGGAAGTATGACTCCACTGATATTTTTATCCATCTATCTTTTTAGCACAGAGTAACCCTTTTTTTTTCCCTTCCAATTAAAAAACTTTCTGAATTAGACAGATCACAGGAAGAGCTTAAGGAGGGCAAAGACAAGCTCAAAAGACTGCAAGGTTGCTGTCTTTTGAACTTAGAAATGGTTGAGCCAATGCATGATGCATAGGCAGCTATGAACTTAACAAGATCTTCAAAACAGTGACTTTAACAGAATATTTTATTTCTGTGAAGACATTCTGAAAGTATTTAAGATTGGGGTGCTTGCTGACATATAGCACGCTAAGACACAATTTAATGGATTATTTCAGGAAACCAGCTTTCCCTTGCTATATTTGACAGTGGCAATAACCATAACTGTTGAAAGACTTTCACCAATAACATTTAAACCTTATTGTCCAAAACTGTCTTGTATGTCCTGAATTATCATTGGTATTGGAAGAACTACATAGAACACCCATCATCTCAATCCCCTGTATTGGTATGAGACAATAGTATACTTGGTGTCATCTTTCAGGGCACTAGTTTTGCCAGAAGGATTTCAATCCTGGTAGAAAAAAGTCCACATGGAGAAGGATTACACGTTAACTTTTAATATTAAATCCTCACCAACGCCACCTATGACCATCTGGTGAATGTAAGAATGGGAACAAGTAGGTAAGCTACTTTATCTTCCCCTTTGGGAACCTGCTTTTGTTTTCTTTCATGTGGCATGAATTAACCACAGTATCAGTGCATATATTGGACTGAATTGGGCTCAACCTGAAGTTCAGTTTGTCAACAGCCAGATCTGAGGTGGGAAAAATGATGTACGAGGCAGATAACACTGCACTTCCATAAGCACTTTGATGGAGCACCTAAGGTCAGCCCCGGTCTCTCTTTTGTCCAGCTGCTCATTCTCATTCCTTTGGCATACCTACTCTCACATGCTAGCACGTGTGCTCTCATTGATATTGTTAGATGAACGGGTAAAAGAAAAGTCATCTGGACTGAAATTAGCTTTAAAAACCAACCCGATTTAATTTTAATACAAGTCAGCTCCCCAGCCCAGTTAACTTGTTATGGTGCAGAAAAATGGATGAGGTGAAGCAGGTCTCAAGGACCCATATTCTTGGTACTCCTGACTTCCCTCAGGGTAATGCAACTAACCACTGGCTAATACAGCCAAGTAACATCTTAGTTGTTAAAGCACCATTAAATGAAGTGTAAAAATATGAGAATTCATAACATCAAATTTCAGCCTCAGAAAAGCAAATATTATGTGTCAAATAATTACATATAGCTTAAGGAGCCTCTCAAAATACTTCCAAATGGTTCTCATATAGTACACCCAGCAGCAAAAACATGTTGCTCATGAGAAGTTTTGAAAATGTTTAGAATGCTTCACTGCCACAAATTCTCCTTAGTCTACCACACTAACTGTGAAGGCATACCGGTGCTAGGATTTCATATAGGAACGATAGACTTTGGAGCATGTTTTGTTTCAGGTGTTTCATCAAAAGCAGTTATCTCCAAGAAACCTGTTTTTAAACTGATTAGTTAAAATTTTGCCATTGTAGTTTGACATTCACCTTCTCCTCTCTTAAACAGCAATTATCAAAGACAAGATAAATAATCTGTGAAACAGGTATTTCCTACAAATGAATTTAAGTAGTGAAACCACAAAACAAATGGCATTATTAAAAAGGGTTCTAGGAAGATTCATAAGGGCAGCCATCCCATTTAGCTTACTTGATTCTGTACAAGTCACGTCTGTTTTTAATTCCGAACCACAGAGCACTGAAAAAAGTTTCATTTCCATGATGGTAAAAAAATCACCATCTCATTGATCTGGCATGATTTTCAAAGAAAACTCAGACATACTGGTATTGTTATTTTCTTCTTTTTGACTTTCAAGTATTTAATATTCCTTTTTTAAACATCCTTATTGTTATAATTGAAGTTGTCCTTGACTTTGCAGGTCACCTAAGTTCTTCTTTAAAAGGCAGGTATCTTGAGTGGAATTTTGTTTGTTCCACTATTATAATTTAAGAAGAAATATTACAGCTACTGCAATTCACCAAGGGTCTAAAAAATTCAGGAGCAGCTATAACTTCCCCATGCTCACAAAACAATTAATCCTAAAATCAATTTATCCTCTGGAACACAAAAAAAATGGAAAAGTGAAAACAGAACAGTTGCCACCTGTACAAAAAGGCTTATCTAAGTAGAAAACCCAAGATTACTACCAAAAAAAAAAGTAAGGAGCAATAGGTCATCTTTCTGTTTCATCCAGACAAGACTTGACAGACACCTGCCCTTTGCAGACCTGGCATCTACATGTCTGTTTTACCAGATACAAAAATGTGACAAGACAGGAAATGCTTGTCAAAGAAACCTGAAGAGCCATTAAGAACTACTCAGTGACAGCTATAAAACGCTGTTTTATTTATGCCTTGTGTTTACCTTGCTGCAGCAGTTCAGCAACCAATTAAAACCACTCAAAACATACTTGAAAAAAATTAAACCTCCTGTTTCATCTAGTAGTAAAAATTATATCCACTGCTGCCAACAGAAGCATGTACACTGAAAGAGAAGAAGCTCTCCAAAAGCAGTCTGAGGAGTTTTGTTATATAATGACAGGCTTATGCACAATTTCAGCCATCCCTTTTCTGCCATGCACCAACACGTTCATTCAATATTATTTATTATCGTCACTCGCCTGTTGCAGTCCCACTGTCGCTCTGCAGCAGTGCTCCTGTCACTGGTTGTGCGTTGTTTGGGTTTGCTCCTGGTGCTGCTGGGGAGGGAGGCCCTGCTCCACCCCCAAGGAGCATACAGGATGGCGGAGGGGGCTGCCCACGTTTCAGTAACACTTTGTGGTCCTGCTGGCAACGGAATCGCGGCGGCACCTCCCGAGGCATGTAGCGGGCGGCGCTTGGCGGTTGTCCGTTCGGCACTGCCACCCTTTTGGCATTGTTGCCACCATTGACTGGTGGCGATGGAGAGTTGCCAATTGGGCTGGCAGCCACTGGTTGGCTTAAACTTGGTTTCGTCACTTCGGGCACTGCAAAACAGGAAGAATGAAAATCAGAAGTTTTTCCAGTTAAACCTGTGTTAGTTACAAGCACTCACTGTGACACTTAGCTTTCAGTATTTAATTTCTGAAATACTGCACAGCTTCCACCTCCTCAACAACCAAGAACAATTTAGAGAAGCAGGAATAAGCATAGCAGCAGACCTTTTGCTTCCATGTGGAACTCTACAGTCCAGGATGAAACTCTACCTTCATCAAGTATTTTGCTCTAAGCCCAAAATTTCTTGCAAATGTAAAGCTGGCAAAGAATATACCCTAGACAATGAGTCATTTTAAAATATGAGCAGTCAAATATAACTGGCTCCACCTTCCTGATCTTCAACTGGTTTTTGGATTGTTATGCATCATCTTTATGGGAGATCCGAAATCAGAACCCAAGTTTTCACCTGTTTACTAGGCTACATAGCCACTGCCTAAACAAACAAAAAGATGGGAAATAACCTGCCTCCTCTTGGATTCAGAGTTAACAAATTTGAGTTCTCTGTGCTGCTCTTAAGTAAGGCAGTAATAGCTGACTCTCACCCAAAAGACAGTCCTACACAGAGCAACTGTATTTGGCTCACTTAAGGTTTCTCTGCTGGTCACCAGGTGCCCCTATAAGCAAAGACAAGCTGGTCCTGAGGACTATTATGTATTGGAGAAGAAAACCACAAATCCCTGAGGAGCTAACACCATCACAAAATTTGCTTAAGAGCCTCTAGACAAACTAAGCATAATCAGTAAAACTTTTACAAATGTGAGATCAAGACAAGTGGGTCTCTCTTTAGCAACATGAATGCACTATTCTCCACATTTTATTTTTATAAGGGTTTTCAGTTTTCTCTATATAGGCTTCGTTGCCCAAACCCCAAAAAAGTGTTGTTAGCCATAAAATCAAGTTACTATTTTAGTCCTTTTCTTTCACTAATGGCAGTTTCCCCACAAAATTTATCAAAAACTGATGAACAAAACAAGATTAAATATATTTTTACTTCAGCTAAGTTATTAAGTTCAACTTTCAAGATGCTCACTCATCAGTTCTGCCTTCTCTACTGGACTTTTATGTGCCTGAATTCAAGTTTCCAAACCCAAGTAATCTTCATTCATTTTGGTACCTCACTACCAGCAGTACTTTTGCTGTCTATCCTTCCCTTTATATGGGTGGTTTCAGTCTTTGGTTATTTGTCTAAAACCTCTGTAAAACAGAGAACTGAGTATTTCAGCTACCTATCTTATCCACAATCCTCACTCTTTCTTCAAGTATTTTGATGCTGACAACACATCAGCCAAATAGTTGTAGGTTCTCCATTTTAATCACCTCAACTTTCATTTCTCCTGAATACTCATATTTGGTATTTCATCTTGACTCAGAAGTCCCCCTCCTTTTCTAACAGTTCTGATCAAGATCTGAATCTTGGCTCAAGTCAATAAAAGTATTCCTTAGGATCAAAGATTCTTACCTTTGGTTTTTTGATCTGTGACCTGCAAATTAAGAGCAAGAATGTAAATAGAGTTTTAAGCAGCTCAAAACAAACATTGAACAGGTTGTGCTAAACCACAACCTTAATATATTAGCACAAGAACAGAATTTATTGTTGAATGAAAACAACCAACTGATGAACTACAAGTCTAAATACTATTCCTAGCCATACACACACACACAAGAAATTTTCAAAAGTACTATAAATCCTGTAATAACTCTGATGCAAAAGTCCCTGGCAGAAACAATCATTACTTCACTCATGATGATTTTAAGTACTCAACCGTCCTTCCTCATCCCAAACACGGCTTCCAAAGTACAAATAGACACGCGCTACGGCACGACAATTCTCTCGGCTTTTGGAGGTGAAGTATTGCAACTAAAGTGTAACAAAGCCTTCCTTCTGTGAGAGTATCCTTACAGCTGACTGTTGGGGCCTGAAGTAACCACAGCAGTCTGTCTCTCTGCCATCTTCCCACTTCACCTTTCCCAGAACACCTCTTCCAAGGAGAAGTAATTCTAAACCTTACTGGATTCATTTCTACACTTACAAAAAGTACCAGCAACACCTATAAAGGAAATCTACGGAATGCAACAAGTCAGTGACTGAAATGAGCATTCACACTGGCCAATATACTCAACATAGGTTTTGCTACATTGTTTCAGCATAGCAGATTTCAAGCTACAGTAGCGACAAACACATCACTGGTATATTCTCTGGAATTGCGTGTATTGTAGCATTTTTTGAACCTGTCCATCATGAGTTCCACTCCACAATAATGAAAAAACCCTAAAGATCATCATGTGTCAGGTTCTATGACACCTATTCTTAAAAGAAATTGCTGAACTAGTCCATAATTCTGGAAAGCACACAGAGACAGTATAGAATAATGAAAGCACAAGTAAAAAGCAGTTTATTGTTGAAACTAACCAAGCCAGAACTCCTTTGTATGGTAAAGAATAAAAAGGCAAACTGCACTAAATTGCTATGGCATCATTTACTTTGCAAAGATGAAAACTGAAATATGCAAAGTGGAACATTCACTGAAATACAAAATCTTAAGCATTGTAACTTCACAGACACACACTATCCCCAAGTCCCAAAGACAATAAAAATGCATCTGTACCAAAACTGTGTCTGTACCAAGCCAGACATCAATTTTCAACCTCACTTATGAAAAATCCTCTATGCATCAAATTACACCTTCTTCTGCAAGAGTTAAAAATTCTGTTACACACTTAATTGACCCTGATGCTTCACTACTAAAGGAAAAAGGGAAAACAAAAATTCATTAATATGATCTGGTAATGCTGATAAGATTACTACAGTCAACAGTAGACATGCTTCGTAAATTAGTAAGTTGTCTACTTGGAAAAAAACCATTTTACCGTATCTTTGAAGAATTCTACATGATAAAGTGCATTAGTTTAGACTAAAAAAAAAAAAAAAACAACCAAAAAACTTCTGTCTATAATGTCTTTCTCCTAGTCAAAATGATCTGGTTATGTGATTGTTTTCATCTAAAATTCAAAAGCTGAAAAAACATGACAGTATCTCAGATTTACAGCTGTCATCTCTGTGGGTAACCTACGAGCATCAGCAGGGTGGGAGCAGCTACAGTGAATGGGAAAGTGGAAAGAAGCTCAGCCTACTGACAAGCTACCAAACAGCCCCTGGACACCAACCACAGATATATTTACGCTGTGAACTTGCTTGTAAAACCTCTCTTAAAGTGATTTTTAAAAAATTTTAATTTTTAAGTTTTAGATGATCCAGACAGAACCATTGTTTCATGTTAAACAAACTTAGTTTGAAACAGTATCCTGAAATCATAGCTACTTATTTGGTGAATGCCTCCACAGTCACTAAGAATGAACACACACACTTAAGTTTTATCCATTCGGCTGCCCTCTTTGCTATTCTTACGTATCTCCAACTATTACTGTGAAGTTTGGCCTCTAGGAGATTAAATCACTTAGTCTTTACCCTTCCTGAGAGTGTGGCGGAATATGTACTGCACAACTTAGTAGGTGAGAGACCACACATGAAAGCTGGCATATCTCTTTTGTATTCAAAGCACCAATTCCTCAGTAAACACAGCACTGTTATCAAGATGATCCATACAGCCCTTTCAACTTTCCCTTTTATCACTGAATATCAGCACATAATCCTCAAGTCTCAACTCTTCATTCATAAGGGTCTGCTCCTCCTGGTTTCTACATACATTTTTTGTACTTGAACATTAAACAGCACCAACACTAAGGCAAAAAGACACTGAAGAGACCTTATCCTGTAGCTACTGCTCTTTTGCACTATTATTTGGGGATGTATCAACTGGATGAAGACAACTGACACACACATTCATCTGCACCCAATTTAAACTGATAGACTCAAATTGGTGAACAAGCCAGATTAAAAAAGATGCTGGATAAGCGAAAATTTAACTGAAGTTGGTGCTGTCTGTTCTTAGCAGAAACCCACAGAATCTAAGAGTAAACACCTGATCTTTCACCACCTGATCTGTTGTTACTGAAGCAACTGAAAGACAGACTACTGAAAGAAAATAAAGCCTTCTGCTCTCAGTTTCACTTAATCATTGAGGTTGGAAGGGACAGCCTCTGGACATCTAATCCACATTTCCCACCCCTGTCCCCCACCTGGCCCAAAGAGGCTCCTCAATTCGAAACAAAATCATCAAAACTAGATTGCACAGGACCACATCCACCTCAGTTTTGAGCATCTAAAGACAGAGGTACCACAACCCCTCTGGGAAACCTGTTCCAGCGGTTGCCCAGTCACACACACGCACAAAAAAGGAGCCTTTTTATGATTAAGTAGACTTTCAATATGTGCATAATGCCTTGTGCTTTGCCACTGGGCACCGTGGAGAACAGTCTGCCTCCATCTTTTTACTCCCTTCTACAAAGTATTTATATACATTGATGAAATCCCCCAAGCCTTCTCTCCTCCAGGATGAAGTCGTAACACTCCCAGCCTCTCCTCATTTGTCAGATCCTCCAGTCCCTTACTCATCCTAAAGGCATTTTGCTGGACTTGTTCCAGGGTGGTTGCACCTATCTTATACTGGGAAGCCTGGAAAGGATTTTACCACTAAAAAGCACGAATAACACCATAAGAGACTCAAGTTCATGTTTCAAGTTAATTCCTAGAACAACCTACCAGATGTTTTTGCAAAATACAGACCTTCTAATACATCAAGTCTCATACTCATTTTCTGAGCAATTTTTGGTGACTTATCAAATTTCCACAACTCAGACTTGACCTGATACACTTCAGGAAAAGTGCCCTTAGCTACGGAAAATGTAAAATGCAAGTGATACTTAGCAAAAAAATAAATGGAATCTTCAGGAGTAAATATTTCATATAAACTTCCTTAAGGATTAAAAAAAACCCCAACCCAACAAAAATCTTCCTGCTCTAATAAATATTTACTCAACTTTACTGCAAGAACTGCAAAGGCCCATCAGTATTTCCATCCACAAACACCTCAAACGAGCAGCAGTTGCGTAGAGAGAGATCAAAAGAAGCCATATTAAGTAACTTAAATACTTTATATCAAAAAGCTTCTTTTACTTTACAAGGCACACTAAGGAGAAGAAATGTCCAAGTTAAACATTTCAGTTCCAGAAAAAAGATACGAAAAAGTGTCTTTAAAGAAGTACTACTCTAAACAAATTTTTAAGTTCAAATACCAACAATTTAACATCTTATTGCCACCAATACTACTTATGTTTCAGCTGGATAAAAGAATTCGAATATTGAAACGCACCTTCTGAGCAGAGTCCTTCTTTTTCTTATCCTCTTTCTTCCTTTTCTTGTCTTCCATTAACTGTTCTTCCCTTTCTTGCTCCTTCTCTCTGCCAAAACATGAAAAACAATGGTCTGAGCAAAATCAAGTTGTGTAAGAGCCACACATACTATAAACCTCTTGCCTGCAATAAAGGCAGTCAAGCTACCAGATTCCTCTTACCATACTTCATTTCCATCTGAGGGTTTCAGACGGATTGTGATAAGAAAAGCACGTTCTAGCTCAGTACGGCCATAATCATGCCACATGCTGCCGAAAGGAAAATTCTTTTATTTGCATCAAGTCTGTTATGGCAGTTCCGTACATAAATTAATCACATGCCTGATAGCAGAAAGTATCTTCAAGACATTTTGGCCAAAGTATTCTTATAATTGGGTCATGCTATTATTTAACGAAGAGTCTCATGAATCTTTTCATATGGTAAAAAAAAAAAAAAAAGGGAAGTTGTAATTTAATATAAGATAGTTTGGTCTGATATAACATTTATCTTCACAAGGGGAAGAGATTATTCTATTGCCTGTAGCTATGTCACTTGTAAGAGACTAGAAATGTCACATCAAATCAAACCTATCATTTATTATACAAATCTCTAATTTAATTTCTAGGCTATTGTACCCACCCACAGAATTTTTGTGATGAAACTTGTAATACAAATTACTTTCCAGGAATCTATTTTTTCCCACAAGAACATTCTTTCAAAAAAGGGAAAAAAAATATATGCAGCTGCTATTGTTGTCAAGCCATCATCTTGTTGCTATGTTCTGTATCAAATAAGAAAGTACCATGGAATAGTTAATTTACTGCATGTATACTATTGGCTGAGCTGTTTCTATGGTGAATCACATTTTTGTTAACCAGTTCTCTTCACCTCCTTATAAAGAAATTTAAGGCCAAGTTTCCAGCTTACTTGGAGTAATTTCTTTTTATAGGGAAAGATTAAGACAAAGATCATTAATGTAAAAAGGTGATCTGATAGATGAGGAATAGGATCAGAGACTCTACGAATGGGAACCAAATAACAAGTATAATCCACAATCTTTCAGAAGAAAATTTTATAAAAACCGGAACAACATTACAAACAAACCTGGAGTTTATAATAGTACTGAACTATTTCTTATATTTATGCCTAAATCAAAGGTCTTTTTTGACCACAGTTTAGAAAACTTCAGAGTTGAGTTGGCTTGGCAGTCACATCATACAGACTTTTCCTTGAATTGCATTTATATGGTAAAGGTAATATCTTTGTTTTCATTTTCACTAAATATGCCAAAGCCAGTGGGCAAAGAGACATTTACACAACTGATTCCTACAAAAATATTTTGAGATGCTATATACTAATAGCTTCCTGATGGAGGACTTCCAAGAACTCTCTAAATGACAAAGGTTCTAGAGAGTAATAAATGTCTTCCTGGTTTCCTGAAGTTGGGCTCTCTTTCTTCATACATGGACAAAATTGATAACGGCAAGATGAGACCTTAGGAACAACATCCTGAAGTTACCACCAAATGCAGTTACTACCCAATCTTTCAGCGAAGCACTGGGGAGCTTTGTATACTTTGCATTGTCTGCCATAGAACTGAGAAAATTTTTCATTTTCTTTGAGCCAGACTGCAAGCAATATGAAAAAGCTCTCCTGTGACGTCCTCACATCCAAAGTTGCTATGACTTCAAATTATGTTTAGTACTTTTGTACTGTCAAGCTATCTATACCTTTTGGGCTGCAGTGCAAGTTACAAGTACACTATTTCCAAAAACCTTTCTTGCAGCAGGCAAATGTCTAAGAAGAAGTTTAAAAGTTTAAAAAGATCTGTCTCAAAAGAGCTGCTGAAAAATGGTAGGATCAAAATACAAAATGACTTCCAGTAACTGCTTGGCACACATGCAGCCTTCTATTTAAAAGCACTTTCCTTACTTTTGTGAGCAGAAGAGAAGGGAATAGAAAAGAAAGAGAAAAGACCCACATACACAATCACAGCTGAAGCTATGGCTTACAGTGACATGCAGCACTAAAAGGATCCAAGGACAAAAGATTCATAGCCTGAAAGTAATCACCTAGTTATGGTCTGCCTTTGTGGTAAATTTAGGACGTGGAGATTGCTATTGCTGCTGCCCTGTTTTTTGATCTATGTGGACTAAGGCTGCAAAGAAGCCCTTTGTTTTGCATGACAACCTCCCCTTCTGCTCTTTCAGTGGAGATGCACATTTAATATTCCATTGGGTGCATCCTCAACAACTACAATACACCAGCAACCAGTACTTAGTTTACTTTATTTAGGCTTCAATTCATGTAAGCTCTACTAAGGTGGAAGGGACCTATCTGAACACTTGGGCTACATCACATGTACGACACCACAGAGCTCCCGACAAAAAGCTGAGTGAAACCTCACAAACATGTCAGAAGTTTGAAGTTACACTTTCCAAATGACAGAGCAAGACTAGATGCTACAGACCCGCTAACAATGTACAGCCATGGTGAAAGTTCACTGAATTAGAAGGGTAAATATCTTATTGTTATTTCGGGTATCACATGTGCTGTCTTCCCAATTCCACTCTGATGCATTTCACTAATGTTTGTTTTATGAGCAATGATATTCCTTTTCAGTGTGATACAAGATGCTTGTTGAACACAAGTTTAACTTGCAGTGTTAAATGTTCTGAAAAATTTAACATCAACAAAGCTTTCAATCACCTCCTCAATTCATTCCAGAGATAATGCTGCCTATTAACTTCTCATTAGCCAAAAGATAGTTCTTCCTGGCCTGATGAAAACTCGGGGATCCATCACGTGCTTTCCAGCAAACAGCTGTTCAGACTGAGGAGATCAACAGGGGGAGAAAACCCATCAACTTCAAGCAGAGGGAATTTAGAGTAATACAATGGGGTGTGGTTCCGGGTTTTGTTATGAGCACACTATAATGGGAACATGGACACACCACAACCCTGAAGAGGAAGTCTGCTAAATTGCTATCAGCAGCCAGCTTTTTAATCTAGTTTTTTTCAAGAAAGCACGTGTTGATCTAAAAATATGACCTAAATGCACTTTAACATCTCCCACAAAATCTTAGAATCAATATTATTAAGAAGTATTTCAAAAGCATACCACAGATTTTAATTCCAAGTATTTAAAGCAAGGCATATTAACAGCTTACAAATGATGAGAAACTGTAGATTTTAATCCAAAATGTTATTTTCATTCGAAAAAAACCCAAACCCAAATAAACCCAGTAGCTATGATGCATTACCCCGTATCTAAGTTCTTAAAACAACCTCTTCTGGCTAAGTCAAAACCAATCATTTTATAGAACAGAAGTTTTCTACACTAGCTAACTAGAGACGTAACAGAAAACAGTTGTGAAATTCATGTTATTAAAATATCCATTTCAGGAAAAAAAAAGAAAAAAATAGACATTCAAGAAATGTATTCTGCCTCAAAACAATTTACCTGTTTTGGAAATTGATAATTTCCCGCAAAATTTTAATACTAATTTTTCCAGAAAATTCTATTTTAAAGAGTTGCTCTGACAACATTATGGGCTTAAGGCACAGGAAGAGGACAGAAGTTGTCTTTGAAGCTCTTGGTGTCATGAACTGAACTGTGAAACGACATGACGTGCTACACGCTGCACAGTATCTGTTGCCAACACACTTTGATAGGCAGAGATAAAGCGTCACAGAGTATTAGTCTACACAAGCCCCATAATCCTGTAAGGTCACCCTCAAACTAAAATAGCACCAAAAAAATATAAGTGAAATATAAGAAATAAAAATTCCTGGAGTGGCACTTTAGTGCACACAACTCCCAGTTTCTTCTGCAAGACCATAGGACAACAGTTCCTCACAGGTGAAGATGTGCACCAGATACCAGTGAGTCCTCTTCCCTCCTCCTGACCTTACACTTTACCTCATTTCAGTACAGTCAACTTGAGTTAGCTACACTGTGACACAGCAGAGACAGTTAACCTCCACAGGTGCACGCTGTTCTCTGTGTTGTGATAAGCACAGGATGATTTACAAACCTGCTTCCAAACTGTGAGCCAACTTGTTCATCTTCTTTCAGAACACGTGGGATTCTGAAACCACACTTGCAGGACCAGAAGCATTTTTACATCTATGTAACTACCAGGTCACTTGAACAACTGCTAAATCTTCCTTCAAGCCCTCAGCCACAACTAGCCAGAGCTAAAGGCCTTTACCGTATACAGAGAATGATTTGCATGCACAGATCACTGTCGCTTAGAAGCAAAACTATTAACAACATATTTCAAGTCTTTTGGAAACAGATGGAAAGACTCAAAACTTGATTAAACCAGAAATTTAATCTACAATAAGGTATCCAACATTGGTCAAGTTTTGAAGCAAAAAGAATTTCCAGTGAACTCTAACTACAGGCATCTAGCTTCTCAACATTTCTGAAAGTTTTCTCAGTATTTTGATAAATTATACAGCCTGGATACCAGCAGAATTAGGCATCACACATTGCTGTCTCAGATGCGTTGCAAAACACCTTTATAACAAGCTCAAGTGCAGGTGCAACTTCCAAGACAGAAGCTCCTCTCAATCAATACAGGGACAAAATCTCTTACAGGAAAGTAAAATGTCGTCAACAGTGCTGTTTCATAAACATCTTGCTGCCACTGGCAAGTGGTTTTCATTTTCTTCCACTTTATTTCTCTTCATCAAGCTCTGTCCTTGACCTTCACTTGCTTGGACCATCTCTGGAACTCAGCTGAGTGTATGGGAAGTAAATTCAACTCACAGTAATGCATTGAAATGCATAAGCTGATTAGAACTAAGGGTCATGAGCAATGAAGAAAAGGCACACTACAAACTCCCAAATGAGTTCTTTGAGGTGCAAGCCCTTCTTGCTGCAGCAACAAACACTGGCAGTCTACAGCTCAAAATGCTCAAGGTGGATGAAAGCTTTTAAATTACATCAGGAAGCAGGATGTCGGAGACTAAAAATGAAGGAAAATCAAACGCACCACAACTGGAGCATAGAAATCCTTACAATTTTACTTCACTTTCATTTAACATACCCCACTTAACAGACATGCTCCATTATTTCAGCAGCATGAGAAGAGTGTGGCATGTCCAAACATGCAAGTGTGCTCCAGCACATTTAAAGAGAACATCAAACAGAAGCAAGATGCAACACAGCATGGAATAAATCCCAGGGCTGACAGACCCTACATTCCTAAAGGTAACATTACTTCCACTAGACTAAGCCATGTAAATAAAGAGTTATGATCTTGCTGATCAAAAGAGTCAAAAGGGGATTAATTAATTTTATTTAAAAAAAGTTAAAATACTCAACATCACAGCCTTCCTTCTTATTAAGCAATGCTTGCATGCATAGACTATACAGCCATAAGCCATACAAAACCTAGTTACGTGAGATATAGACATTTCAAAAGTCAGTCTTTAGGCTGAACTGACAAAAATGGAATATGAAATTACTTTAGGCCAAATGACTTCTGATGTTTATAAGGAAAAACAATTGATCCTTCAGAATAGCATCCCTGAAGATCCAGGATATAAAAACTCCAATGAGGAAAAAAAAATTATTTGTTTGCTTGAAATGAGACTGAAGTTCACAGCATCACTGAAAAACTGCAATACTGATGTAAGGGATAAACTGAGCTCAAAATTGACCATTTAGTAGAAGGATGATTGTCCCACACTTTCTGAATGTGAAATCAAGATAGCAGAACTCAGCCCTTCGGTACAGTATGAAATTAAGACTTTCATGTTTTCTACATGTGTAAATAGTACGTACACCATATGTAAGACATCTCTCCCAGAGAAAGCTGTGGATTTTATACACACACAATACATACTCACCACGTATTAAATAGAAAGACTTTAGAAAGTGTGTTTTTAGAAGTGCTCTAAAGCAGCATTTTCAAAAGATTATTCCTTTTCAAGGACTTAGAGTAAGCTGCTTTTTCCTCTCTTTGGCTGAAAACCAAAACAGTGTCACAGCAAGAAAGTTGTGCACTTTATATAGCGTATCTGGCACAACCGATACGCCTTTATCACAGCACAACATCAGTAACTTGACGCTGCTGTAGAAAATAACCAACTTTAAAACATCAGTAAACTGACTTTGCTGAAAGAACACTTTTCTAAAGGAATACTCTTATAAACTGTTATTACACTTGTTAACAGAGTAAAATTAATTCTTTGTGGTGTGTTCTATATATACATACACCTATGCACAATGATTTACAGAATAGAGAGACAACAACTGAGCATAAAGGGCTCTTTACTTAAAAGAACTGGATGGTATAAGCCCTACAGTACAACAACAAATGCTCATAAAAAAGGAAGTTTTTTCTCAACTCTTCAGCAACTGAAGGGGCAAGAGTATCATCTGAAGAGGGAGTGGGTCAATTTCAGTTTTAAGAGCTGCCTGTTAATAAGAAAACCTTGAAATATGTTAAAAAGACCAAAATTCTTTTTTTAAATATTCTGTATTTCTTGCTTGCACTCCTTTAAGCAGAATTACTCTTTCCAGCTGTACAATTTATATCTACCTATATATTAAAAGACTAACTTCCAGATACAATCCAAAGTTCCTAAATGTTAGCCAAGTGATAAAAAAGAAAAGCTTTAAAAAAAATGGAGAGCTATAGCCAAAGTTCTAGAATGTAAGAACTGAGCAAGTTTTCTCCCCTACTTCTGTCTTCAAACACTTTGGAGCTCTTGCAGATCTGTAATTATTATTTCATAGCATGCACACTCATGCACACCAAAGACACAGGTAAAGTGTCTTTGGTGTGCATGAGTGTGCACACCAAACAACTGTGAAATGTGGTAAGAATAGCACAAGAGCGGCAAAAGATGAGGTTAGAAATTTGCCTGTAATTAAGATGTCCTGTAATGTATCATATCAGAACATCCCTTCAGCAAGACACAGTTCTATACAGGACTTTAAGGGTTTATGTGATTATCAAAAAGCCTTACTTTCCTCTAAAAACTACTCACGCATGTAGAAAGCTGCATTATCTGTAATTGTTTGCCAAGAAAAATACCTGTGTCGTTCTGAAAGCCACAAAACCCATGCAGAGTAACGAATGCATAAGAAACAACATGGACCAGAGTAAAGGATAACAGCTACCAGAACAAAATCAAGAAAGAACCTGTCCCTGCTCCAGGGACACAAGTCAGTCATTTCACAGGGAGGAGAGAGCTGGCAATCCTCAAGATCTCTGTTCCACTACAAATGATCTATTCTGGCAATATGAACTCTCTCAAACCCCAATTTTCACTAACACCATAATGTCAGCACATAAGACGATAGACAACCTGGCAAAATACTTCTGTCTTCCATTAAGTGAAGTCCTTTCATTTCAATTGTGTGAGTGAGAAATCACAGCCCTGGACAGATGACCACTCTAAGGGAGCTGCTGCTGACCTTTTCTTTGCATGTGAAACACTTTTTTCACTTCACCATCCAAAAAGACGATCTCACCTCCCTCACTGTGCATACAGAAATACCCCGAGAGTCCTACCTTGTCATACAACATGGGGTTTGAAATGAACTCAGGCTGTCTGGGAAAAGTGTCAGCTGTTAGTTACAGGATTAATTATTAGTCTGCAAGTGCTGTGTGCACAAGTATTTACCAGTGTTGCTTTGTATTAAAAGAGACAAATTCTACCAGTTTTATAATCTCAAATGGTTTGCCCAGCAGGAGGAAAAAAAAAAAAAATCCTCTTGTTTGAAAACTAACAGAAGAAAAGTTACACAAATTCCTCGCTAAACAGTCCTTTACAGTTTGGGTTTTTTTTAATGTTGGGGGTTTTTTCATGTTGTTTGTTCATTTGATTTTTTTAAAACCAATTCATCTTCTGAAACTAAACTACACTTTCTGCACTAGATACATTATACCCTTACCGGTGTTATTATCAGAATCACAAATAATTCTGACTGAAGAAATCAACCAGAGTCTCATCCAACCCCACACTCAAACCAGACACATCATCAAAAAGGTTGCTCAGGACCTAATCACATTCTGATTATCTCCAAAGTTAGACACTACTATCGCTGTGGCAAACTTATTCCACTTTTTCACTCCACACATTGCATTTGCCTCCTGATACCTAATCAGAATTTCTTTACTGTGACTTGTGTTTGCTCTCTCTTGTTTTATCACTGTACACCACCCCTACAAAGAGTCTGGCTGTCGATATCCTCTCATGAGGCAGGTGAAGACAGCAGTAACATTACTCCTAATGCCTCCTATTTCTATGGCTGAACAAATCTAGTTTTTTCAGCCTCTCCTTGAGCAGGATTGCTCCAGAACACTAATCATCTTAGTGGCCATATAATATGTCAGTGTCTTTCCTGTATGAGAGCCAAAACTGGACATACTATGTTAAAGATGCACTTTAAAGTGTGGAATCCCTTCTCCTGACCCACTGGCTATATCCTTGCTAATACAGCACAGCACGTGGCTGGTTTCTTAGCAGCAAGGACACCCCGCTGACTCACATTCTACTTTTTCTTTCTCAGGACCTTCAGGTGTTTTTTCTGCAGAGCTACCTTCTGGTCAGTGGATGGCTAACCTGTGTTATAGCAGTGGGTTATTTTGACACAGGTGTAGTACTTAATATTTACAATTGTTAAATTTCAAGAAGTTTGTCAGGTCCTTTTCTCCAGCCTATTGTGTCTCCCCATGAACAGCAACCTTAATCTCCAGAGGTATCAACAACTCAGCCTTGTTTGGTATCACCTGCAAGGGTGCTGAGGGCTCGTTCCATCCCAACAGACCACATCATTAACACTGATCTTGAACATGATCAGCCCAGCACTGACTGGCACAGGGCACCAGTGCACAGGGCTCCAGTGCCAGTGCACTTCGCATTGCTGACCACAATCAGCTCTGTGCCACTGCCTGGCAATGCAGCTCTGGAATACTTCTTCCAAAAAATGTATAACCTTAGAGTAGAATAAAAACATAGTTCTATACTTAGTGGTCCAGCAAGCAGGAAACTAATTAAAGATACATCCTCTGCAGAAGGACTGCAGTAGAAAGCCCTAAACGAGCTACCCTCCACTCCAGGTCTGTATCAGGACACCATCGCACTTGGCAGCCCAGATCAATTCCACAAGTCAAGCTCAAACCTCTACTGGCAGCTCTGCCAATGCCTTAATGGGGCATTGAACAGGTTACAAACTGGGACACAAGTATTACTGCCACCCTAATAGTGCATTCTTGTAGGTATGTATGAGAAGTGCTATTAAAAAAATATTCACTATTAATCTAACTGCAGTTAAAAAGGAAATGCTCACTCCTGACTGCAGTGTAAATTTGATTTTAACAGAAGAGCTCTGTACCTTTCTTAGATTACAAACTTGTATCTTAAATGCCAAGAAAAGAATTATTTTTCAACACTAAAAAAAGTCACAGGAAATTAATCTATTTGCTGGGGTAACTATGCCACAGTACACACAATAATTATGACACTTGTTTTAATGTCAGAATGTGAAATTTCAGAAAGAATACCAAAAAAATATAATACAGTTTAATAAAATGAAACATTTTCTGCCAGAGCATCATTTGTGGCACCAGCAGAGGCTGTATAGACAATAAAAAACTGGATTATACAGAATCTTTAACAACAGAAGTAGTTCTGTTTATTCTAAACTTTAACATTTTGTGGATAGTGACTGACATTTATATATATTTGTGTTTCTCAGTCAAAAAAACCCCATGACCTAAAAGCCATCCTCGTAAAGATCCATACTATCTACAGATACAGAACAGAATTTTAGGGGAAGGTGAAAATAAAGGAAACACCAGACAACACTACACAGCATTACTTGCTGCACTTTTTAATACACTTGAAAATACTGGAGGTTTTCTTAACTTTCATGATATGGCACTTCAGACGGGATCAAAAAAAAAAAAAAAAAAAAAATAAAAAAATCGGTGAAGCAGTTTCTATTTAGTGACTGTTAAATTACTGGGGGAAAATCCCTCACCAAACCAAGCCCAGACAGAATCATGCTGCTTATAGGCAGCTTCTACTCAATGGTGAAATGCTTGAATTCTACTTGCCTGGGGATATTATAAGGATACCCTCACAGTTGCATAGTGGTATAATTTACATTTCATTTTAGAAAGGATCTGATTGTTTACTTTTATTCAGTTTCCAAAGTTACACTCTAAACTTACACGCTATAAAACCCAAAACACTTTATGTACGTTAATAGTCTGACAGGAATATTACATACCTCCAGATCTGTGTAATACTATAAAATTTTCCACATACAGTGCTTCAGGGCACTGTAGTAATGAAAATAAAATTTATCCAACTGTAAGTCATTATTTTAATTATATAAATCAAAATACTAAAGAAGAATGTAGTTAATTTTATCAGTGTGATGTTAAGAACAAGGCTTTCCACACAAAGTTATTATTCATTGGTTGTAGGTCAAGGTAGAAGAACCAGCAAGTTAAGGTTGTTTTTTAAATGTATTAGAAGTTCAAACAACTCTGTACAGCTTGCTCAGATCTTCTTGGCAAAGTTATTAAAGTTTGTATTTTCCACTCCATTTATTACCTGAGGCAATATTTATTTTTAACAGGTAAGAAAATTAATTCAGTTACTTGCTGCAAATATTCAGTTACAAAGTTTCAGGACTGTCATGATCCATATCGGGAAGTCTAAGTTAAAGGCAGAAGCAAGCAGCACATTTTGCAGGTCTGGAAAATGCTGTATAAATCTCGCCAAATTACTGCATCTTGGAACAAATCTACCTACATATATGTTCAGTATATTCAGCTGAAGCTGGGCAGGTAAATTCTTGATATTCCATTACTACTAGGCATGCTCCATAAATTAAGGCTTACAAATGGGGTTATATAAAGTATGGGAGTTTTAATAATTGCTATTCTTGAAGACTACAAACCATTGTTTATTCTCAGTAGGGACAAACACTACTGCTCTTCATCCTTATGCCAGCTGAGCTGAGAGCTGAAGAAGGACTAAAGACAAGCAAAAAGCCCCCAGGAACAAGTTGTACAGCCAGACTGCAATAAAGCAGGACAAAGATCCAGGTGCTTCCAATTTGAATCCACCATACTCCACATGCACAAATCGGCACTTACATGCAACTATGCCTCACACTTCACTGGGCAAGTTTTCTACCTTGCTGAAGTACTTCAAATAAAAGTTTTGAAGCCCCTTGTTCTAAACCACACTCATGTTTGGTGCAACGAGTAAAATGCAGATGTAGCACTGTGTAAGCAATAAAAAACTTAAACCCTGTATTTGCATGTGTGAAGCATGGCAAATAACTATTTAATGTTATTGTGCCTTATATAATTAGGCAAATGCCTAGCTGTCTGTCTTAAACAGATGTATCCTTTGCAAAAGTTCCTCACTATCTCGTAATTTTAATGACAGTATGTAATCACAGCCTTCCTCTGTCAGTTGAGGGAAAAACCTCTCGACTAAGATTTATATTATTATGCAATAGCCAAATACAAGATGCTATAAGAGCTGATTATCAATCTGGACAATCACAAAGCTAAAATACAGACAATACTCAGTCTGAAGAAAGAACTTGTTTACCAGCTGAGTACCATGGATTAGTGAGTTCTTGGAATGCAATAAAGATTATATGCAGTCCCTTCACAGTGAAGTTGCAGTTAAGCACAGTGCATACTGAACCTAAACGAGAGAGATCTTTAACAGGCAAAATTCAGTCTGGTCTGTGACTAGATAACACAAGCTCAAGTTCTCCTGTTGACTGAAATGCAATTGTTACATCCACTCCCTTCTCACCCTCTGCCTCTGGCCCCCACCCCCTTAATGACCTATTTCCTTAAGAAATATCTACTGTGTTTAGCAGCTCAGTGAAGTTGTGTATGTTTGGGGTTTTTACCTTTTTTCCCTTTGAATGGACTTGGGGGAGGGAAGTATGACATTTAATAACACGTGCTGCACAACAGAGCTTTCCCAGGATATGTTACAAAACAAGAGACTGCATGACCTGCTCAAGGTTACAGAATGACTCCATTGCTCACTCTGAATTAAAAACTGGTATCCTCCTGACTCCTCCTGTATTTTCACTAATAAAATAATACCACTACTGAGCACTTGCAGAGCTCCTTTCATCACAGGATGTCAAAGGCCTTTATAAATATTAATTAAGCATTGCAACAACACAAAGAAGTATGTAAAACTTAATTCTGCACATGAGTAAGCCCAAGCAAAGAATAAATAACTATGTTCAAAGCCATAGGACAAGTCAGCAGTATGTAGAGAAATGGCTCTTGCCATTAAGGAGTACTCCATTAGAAACAAGGACACGATTAATACTCCAAATGTGATGTGAAGAGCCCTTGATCACCAATACATTACTGTAAAACCCGGTCACGTGCAATCCTGCAAAGACCACACTAAATTTCAGGCAGCATTCTCATAAAGACACTAACTTTGTCTTCCTCCAAGCACAGAAAACAGTTCTCATGAGATTTTTAAAAATTCTGTTTTTCTTGTTGGGCAACTTTCCTAAGCGAAGACAAGTAAGAGTGTGATATTCTTTGGTACTTTTACAAGATTAACAAGTAATATTGAGCTGAGACACAATTCAAATATGAATTCAGCCCTCACAAGTGCAAGTAAGCTACTTCTTAACATTCAACCATGTACTCCAGTAACTAAGGAAACAAACCACCATTTTTTTAAAGAACTCAATATCCATTCTCTAAAGAAATAACCACAAGTCCAAAAGTAATGTTTCCACAAACTATAACGGACTCATCACTTAATTGAGTACTCAGTGATCCTAGAACTTGAGAAAATGTGTCCACATCTGACCTGCTACAAGCATGACTCTTACAATTGTTTTCTCTTTCCAATTACTGTAGCTACCACAAGAAACCAATTTGTAAAACTGATAGTTTTACTGTGAAAGCTGACCACACTAAAACATACTCAATGCTTCTATGTACTGCCACATTTGCAGACTTGAGCGACAGGAGTGAGATTAATTTTTTTATTTCTTAAAATGGTTGTTAACCCACTGAAAAAACCCCAAGATGACCAGCTCTGAACTCCTGTAAAAACTCACTTTAATGAAAATTTAACTGAATTTAGTAATTTTTCCCTCAAAAAACCAAGAAAATCTGACATTAATGACTGCAAGAAATACTTTTGTTTTGGAGAAAGACTACTATTTTCTGTATAAGACGAAACAACTTGCACTAAAAATTCCCTTTGCAGTGAACTCTGTATTAGAAAAGGAGACTGTTGTTGCAATGTTAATAAAGAACTTAAATGAAAAATTGTGAAATGCATATTTCACCCCAGCAGCAGTTCAGGTTTTTCACAGGTTATTTTTTTTTTAAATATTCTTAGTAGTTCAATGACAAATTCTACTTCGCACCAAAATAACAAGATTTAGTGAAGGCTGACAAAGTCAGTTGGCTGAATGAAAAACAGGTTTCTGTTTTGTTTTTTACTTAACAAAGTACGTTTTACATCTGGCTACTGAATGAACACCTGGACATTGTGTTTCGTATTTTTTCACCACTCCAAAAGGACATAATCTGGCAGTAGAAACTTAATGGGCAATAAAGGTGTGTATCACCATTATAATTTTATCTCAAGTTCTCCTACAGGACAAAATCAGAGAGCAGTTCAGTATTATATTTGGTACACAGCTTTCATCACATGAAGCAATGTTTCCTCCTTCTTACATGGGACAATAGCTACTTAACATAGTTTATGTTATCATTCGAGCATTGTGCCTTCAACAGAGGACTGACAAGATTTAACAGCTAGGCTTTAGTAAGAGGTGTTCTATCCCCACTAATTCTCCAGAAATCAACAGCCCAAAGTTGCTGAGTTTTCCTGGTTAAACTAATCACCCAACCTTCAATAAAAAAGTCTTGAAGAGTCTAATCAACTCATTGCCACTTAGAAGTAGGACCAAGTTCAAGATCACATACTGCTGAGATGTATCCAAACATATCTGGAAACAAGGAGGGAGCAACCTCTCAGTCTGCAGCTATGGAAGCTTTACTTAACATGTGGCCTCCAGACACACAGACCTACTACAGATGCAACATTACGCACGTAACTCTCCACGTCTGGAAAAGCACAGATATGTGATCTTAGCTGGGCTCAACAGAGTTTCATTACCTTCACAAAGCTGCTGATCCCTAGCTTTTATCTAGTAATGGATATCCTGTGCAAAATGTCTAATTGTATTGTAGCATATTCTCACACTTCATTGAGCCACTCCGTAAGCCATGGAGGGCTGCATGTATACAAAGAAAGGAGTTACAACTATACTGTTACAGACCATGATTGTACTAAGATCATCCAGATTCCACTGTAGGTTACATAACGTCAGGATTCCCCGTGCCAACAGTGAAGAGATATAGTATTTACTGTATCAAAAAATCACTCTATTTTATAAAGCTACTATTCAGTATTTGTTGTCTGCAGGTAATTACAGATGATAAACTAAAATCTGGTGAAACAGCAATGCTAAACTGTAAGCCAGGTGTTCCACAGCAAAAAAAAGAGCTTAAATACATTTACTACTCTAGGCGTGTAATTAAAATACTGTTCTGACACACATCAACTCTGGTATGTGCATCAAGGTTTCTTTACAATACGAAAACTGATATAAACTTCCTCCTTCCCCACATCTGTATGACAATTTAAACACTGATAAAAGTTATCTTGATAAATTAAATCACATAAACCATGTCCTTCAAATGGCTTTTAGAATCAGATGCACTGCACCATTCATACGATGGAGCGATATTTGTAAAATGTACATGTGACACCAAAGTGAGCCATTTTGCTAACAGACCACGCCGTCTTGTTCTGGGCCTTGCACCTACTGTTAAAAGGCAGACAGGCAGGGATCAGACCTCATTAGACCCTCAAATTAGGATGGCAGACTGCAGACCCTGCTCGAGAAACTAGGTAAATCACAAGGGAATTTAAGTCTTCTCCTTGCTGCATTGCTACAGACTTTCTGAAGGCCAAAGCATGAGACTTACTCCTAAAATGTAAGTGAATAAATGAAAGGTGTGGGTCTTAATAAGAAATTTTATACACTCTCAATCACTAAAGAAAACTGAACTTTATTCTGGTGAGCTAGCTCAAAATAAAGAGATATGCTAGACTTGGTATCTACTTCTAAAGTCTAAAGACCTCGGGGGCACTGAAAAATGACTGTGACTCTTAGGTTAGGTGGCAAGCACCGAGATTCTTTGCAGAGCCTGATGTGGAAGCGTTTCATCCCCAGATGCTGCTTCTCACCCTTCTTGCTGCAACCAGCTGGCCCATCCTTTTCATTAGTCATTTTTCATTCAGAAATGAGATCAATAAATTATTCAAAACATCACAACTCAATACTTCATGACATGACTCATGCCTAATTAAGATGTAATCTGAAATTATTCATTGGCACACAGAATGAAAACTAGAGAATTGTAAAGAAACTATGTGCAGGAAACAGGAAAAATGAAAACACCACCGAAAGTGCAAGACGACTTGTTTTGAACTATAAGAAAATAAAAATCCTTCCTTCTGAAGCTACTTAAGCAGCCAAAAAATTCAAAGCCTCTTCCAACTTGTCTCCTCACGTGATCACTTGAGTTTTGAGGACAAAGATGTGATCATTTTGGTCTGGCATTCTAAGAAAATGATTACCTGAGATCTCAGAAAAGCATAAAGAAACCAATACCCTCACCAAGGCATGCAGCATCTACAAACACCACTTGCACTCTCAATACCTTCAGTCTTATTTTTGTCTATCCGCAACTGCAAATTCATCATTCATATGGAATGCTGATACTGTTCCCAGTTAACAGTACCCTACCAAAGCTCTCTGTAACCTACTGGTTTGCTATTTGCACAAGATACTGTAAAAAACAGTGGAAAAGACACAGACAACCAAAACATAATCGTGAGTATAAGTGGCATTACTGTACACTTTCCTAAATTTCAAAGACTTAAAATTGCTGCTGTGCTTTTGGAGAACACTGGATTTGTCACTAGCTATGCACCCTTCCTTCCCCGTGAAAAACAAATTCTTTAACAGTAATTCTACGTGCCAACATTAAATTTCTAAGCATATTGTATCATACATATACATTTAATGAAATGACTGAGTAGGTATCAAGAAAAATTCCTTCTGTTTTAGCAATCTCCTAGGAGAACTTTTGCAGTGTAATTCAGAAAGCAAATAAATATCAGTTTCCACATCTAGTAAAGAAAAAAACCCCACCCCCACCTCTTTTTCTCATAGATACAAGCGCACTTTATCTGCACATAATGTAGAGAGGTAGAAATGCCTCACTCCTTGAAGGTTTTTAATCTGTAATTTCTCCTCATGTTTTTGGAAAGCTATGTTTGGAAAGGTAAGACAGCTGTCAGTACTCCATAGGAAGCATTATCAGGAAGGATATTACAAGTTCACTCAAAAGGTATGTAACGTCACAGAAAACTGCAACTATCTGATGATAAATACATTTTTAAAAAGAGACCACTCCAAGGATAAATCAGGTTAACACCAGAGTTAACATTAGAAATACCATTTATTTAAATGTTTTTTCTAAAAGTAAGAATTAAAGCAGAAAGTTATTGGTATCCATGGAACAAAGCCATCACAAGTAGCAGCCACTGCATTACAATCAAATCCTGTCACCCTAAATCTCACACCTTCCTGACTTAGATGGGAAAACATCTCAGGCCTTTGCTCAACACAGTAGTGCCACCTTACCCATTATCTGTGCAGATGGCCTGAGACACCCATACGGGGTAACTTAAAAAACCATAGAAATGTCTCTTCTTCATTTCAAAATGACTGTAAAAGGGTGGAAACCAGCATTTTGCAGGCCACATAATCGTACCTGTTTAACAGTTTATTTTAAATTAACTAGCCACAATAGTTATGAGGTAGAAACAATAGAACCTCTAGAAAATAGTCCATTCATAGGCAGAGATGACTCTGCCACCTCTCACAGTCACTAATCTGGTAAACTATTTTTGATTCATCCATTTTTATAGTCCTGATACTGTGCACCATTCTCTAGCTGCATTTTTTTTAAAAAAAAGTTAACTTTATTTCATGCCTTCTGGAAATGAAGCATAGATTAAACCACTGAGTCTAGACATGCAACTCTTACTAATTGCTAAATAAACAATCATTTCCTTATTTCTGAAGCAAAGACATTAGAAAGTTTAAGTGAAAAGTGTTCACTGTATCCTCAGGCATTTATCTAAACTAAGGACAGTCTCCCACCAGGAAAAGAATTTCTTTTAACTATGCTGTTACTCCTATGGAATTAGTGTCTGCCCAATCTCAGCAGTCAGTCATCTGAGAGCTTTTCCTATTTGCATTGAGTGCAGCAGACAAGATTTCTGAAATTTTGATAGAGGTTCTCATTCCTTGTCTCTTTCCAGGAATTATAATTTACAGTTTAAGTGATGAATTTTACTTGCTGCTTATGTTATTCACAGATAGAGTACCAGATCAATTTCTAACTTCAATCCTATGTAAATATCTCCTGTTTTTGAATGCAGTAGTTTTAAGATAACTTAAGAAATTTTTTAAAATAGTCAATAATCAATTTGAGGACTGAATATGTATCTTGCTTAAAAAAAATCTAGTGTTCATTCACACTCAAGAAGATGGAAACATTTTAAAACTAACTACACATCACTATCAAAGAAGAAATTTCTCTTGTAAACCAAAGTAGAACCAGCTCTAGAATATCTATATTCCAGAAATATAGAATATTTATATTCCAGAAAGCTTGCATTCCTTCACAACATATAAATTCACATCAGAAAGTTGCTTCAACATACAAAAACTGTAAGATGATGGGAACTTGCAAACCACATCCAAAATGTCTATGGTTAATCTTCCAGGCATGCACACTCTTCTTCTGTTACAGAAGAGGAAAATTCTAAAGCAAGACATAATCCAGAAAAGAATCCAGAATGAGGAAACCACAGACCTGCCACCTCAGAGATTACAAAAGAGCACCACCACAACAGTACACAGAAAATAAAAATGTTAAGTTACAAGAGAAAAAGTGAGGTGAAAATGATAGTGATATAAATGAAATTTACCATTTAACGTATTTCTAAAGTACCAAAATTAAGCTGTTTGTCCTGTTAAATTCTCCATCCAAGTAGTGTTTGCTACTTTTAGGTTACTTTTTGCCTTGTTGCATTATGCAAGATTATTTTTAATCAAAACCACATATTTCTCATGTTCAGTGATGTCATGAGGCACAAAGAAATGCATAAAGCTCACAGACTACAATCTTCAAAGAGTAACAGACATTTTTTACTTGAGTGGTTAGAAATGCACACCCTTTTTCAGCATCAGTCCTAGAAGAAACAGCTAAATCAGAAAAGCTTTCACACATAGATCCACCTAAATTCTGCATCTTTCCAGTAATGAATATAATTCTGACCTCTGCTGACAGTCAATCTGAAGACTCCTATCTTTAATTAACAACTACCTCTTCCTATCTACCAACAATAAACGTCACAAGTGTGGAACACCGCAGTTTCATTTTTTTTTAGACACTAGGCAAAACCAGGGTATGATCATGACAGGAAGATATTGACCGTTCCACAAAACACTGTACTTCTAAATCTATTCAGTTAAACCTTCTCTCAATCCTCTTTAAGAAAGGTAGCTCTGCATAAAGACAGGTCAACTCTTCGCTGCTATATAAAGTTGAAGGTTAAAATACATAAGCTGATGTGGGAGACTATTTCCTGCTGAAAGAAAAGCCCTTTAAACACTAGAACCTCAAATCTAATTTGTCAGCTTATTGATGCTTCCCATGCATACTGCCAGTGCAAAGTATCTATCTTTCTATGAAGCCACTGTTTTGGAAAAACGGTTAATGCTACCCAGCAAAAAAGTTAGCATGACCTTATAGTAGAAGCAATACAGAATTCAGTCACACACATAAGCATTTAAAATTCCAAATTGTAGGTGAAAGGCAAGACCTTTAGCTTTAATCAAAGCTATCTGATAAGCTGCAAGTGCCAATTTGACTTATGGTTATCAGTAAATGTGACCTCCACTTGTTTGACTTAAATGGGGAAGTGGACCAAGTAAGAATCACCAGCTTTTTCTAATGCTCTTTCTAAAGAGTATAAAAGAAAAAAAGAATACATTGGGCTTCACTGGAAACATCATTCTTAGTTAAACCAGCCTTTGATAAGCTTAGTCTTCACTAGCACCTTCTTTTATCAACAAAGTGGGGCAAACTTTATTCAGCCACTGAGGCTATGCCACCAACTTAAATTAGGGGGCAACACAGCTCATAACGAAACAAGCTCAGCTGGGTCTCCCCCTCCTCACTGCAAGAGTCTAGCCCATAACGCTGTT
Organism: Corvus moneduloides; assembly: GCF_009650955.1. Taxonomy (NCBI): domain Eukaryota; kingdom Metazoa; phylum Chordata; class Aves; order Passeriformes; family Corvidae; genus Corvus; species Corvus moneduloides. The sequence goes on along the minus strand of NC_045479.1, from coordinate 24,610,036 downwards.
ACTGGTGGTGACTGGGTAGCAACTCCAAACTCAGCAACTCATCACTAGACGGTTACAGTATTTTTGGAAGACGTGCTGGGAAGAACTATATAGTTTGATCACAATATATTACCAGCTGTAATAGGTGAATAAAGCAAGAACTGCCACCACAACGTCCATCTCTGAAATGGTCCAGGCTTATGCAACAAACCTGACAAACCCAGTTTAAATGTCTTCTGAAGCCACAGCTGAAGGCAATTGGGACCTGTAAACACTCAAACAGCTGTAATGGAAACTCAATGGATTTTCCACGGGGCTTGGTTTGGAGCAAGTGGTTTTGTGGTGCTTGGTTGCTGGCTGGGGTTAAACTACGACAGGGCATAAAAAAGGAGGGTGTGTAAAAAAGGAGACCACTGTAATGCTCACATTAATTATTCTGATTTTCATTAACTACCAATGAAATTTTTAGATGCATCCTCAAAGTGAATCCTCAAGAGGCAATTCTTTCCAAAGAATGAGGTATAGTCACACTGCACACACCAGGAGACACCAGTTTAAGCTTCAACTCCTCAGGAGTGAGATATTTTATTGTTACGAAATATTTTTTTGCTATTTGGACTTGTTTTTAAAACTATTTCACATTTTTGTTACTTTCAACAGACAAAATGAAAATTACTTCCTGGTAAGCAAACAAAAACCACCTCAGTGCTTTGTTTGGTTCTAGGTATTTTTTAGTTTGTATTCTCTGGCTAAGTTCCACGTTCATAATTTAGGAAAATAACCTTACTATACATTTGCATAAGGTCTCAGTGAGCAAGAAACATCACACAGATTAAGGTACTCCAGGGAAAAAAAGAAAAACTCTACTTTGATGCTAGAGCTTGGTATTAATGACATTTTACCTGGAAAATAAGTCCCTTTTACTGTGAAATGGACTTAAAAATCCCTGTCAAGACTTTTAACAGCACAGAAAAATAATTCATAATGGTGATGTTCATTTTATAACAATATTTTAGATCAAAACCTTCTTCCTAAAGGGAACTCCTGAAATAACCAGAACTGTCCATACATTCAATAGAAGCTATTCCAAGCTTTTACTTCAGGAAGCAAGAAAATACCAGGCAGCAAACCTACAGCAGGTTCTCGCTTCTTTCATACTGCACTGAAGGATAACAATGTTTAAAGCCTCATTAAAAGTCCACAAGCATTAAACACAGAATGTGAATTTCAGTTTAATAAACAGTCAACTTCAGGCAGACTGTCTCTGAACTAGGTTTTCACTTCTATTTTAAAACATCAAAGAAAATCAAATTTCAGGGAATTTCTTTATGTCATTAGTATTTCTCAAGGTAGAACACAGAGCAGTAGCTTTTAAGCCTGAATTCCTCTACACTCAGAAAAAGCCTTTAGTCTGACCTCGAGGCACCACACCAGAATTTGTCACAATTTATGACCCAGCTACATTAACCATGCTCCTTGGCAAATGGAAACCCCCAAGTGCTGAACCAACTTTTGACACTGAAGTTTTAGCACTTGAAATATTGAGAAAGGCAAGTTACACAATTCCATCTTTTTACCCACATTACGATTTTGGTTAAATCAGCTTTGTTTCCGTAAATCCATGAAGGAAAAAGAAAGCATCATTCTATTCACAATTCAGTACAGCTGTGTATGACTGGCTTCAGCCCCAGGCCAAAAGCCTGGAACTTCTGAGTTCAAGTCTGGCTCTGCCTCTGACTTTCTGTGTGGCCTTCAGAGAGCCTCTGAATTTCTCTGCTGCTCCTCTTACATCTGCACACTTACCTTACAGAAAGGCACTTGCTTCGTTTGTGCAGGCTTCTCCCAAACACAAAACTCGAACTGACTCTGAGAGCCATTTTTATTTTACTGTGTATTAAACACCTATGCCCTATCAAGAAGTCTCTACCTGCCAGTTGATACCTGGTAGTTTTTAACCGTAGTAACTGCCAATGTGCACTTATTACATATATGCATACACATACCCATATCAGACACATACAAATATAGTAAGATGTAGTAAGCTGGAAAATAGACAATTATTTCAAAGTTCATTAACAAACACGATGAAAAAATGAAATTGAGTTACATGCTATAATTAAACTTACAATCAAGAGTGATCTGCAACCTTGTTCTTTTTAATGCACTGAGCCAGTGATGAAGCCTGTTTTTAACAGCTTAACATTAAACACACAAAGCAAGCAATGCTCAATCTAAAATGATCACAAGAACTAATATTTAGAATAGCACTTAAACAATAGAAAAATGGCCTAAGAATGCAAAGGGGAAGAAGCACTTAAGCTTAACCAAGTTATATAACACTAACTGAAGCATCATTTGAAAGGTAAGGTTTTTTAAGAAAAATATCTAGGGAAGTTACATAAATTTAAGCTGACCCTATACTTGCAAGTCTATGGTAGAAGAGTTTTACTTCGCATCACCTAGACTGAAGCAGAATATAACAGAGACTGACACAGCCAACCTCAGCTGTTTCTGAACACAAATCACCCAAATACAGCTCATCATCTTTAAAACAGCCACCTTTAAATCCACATCTGAGAAACAATCTTGTCCCCAAAACTTTACCAAAACAGGCTGACTTTCCAAAAATTAACCTGTTTGGTTTTTAATGGCCTAACTACAGCAAGCTACCTTAAAGCTACCACCTGCAACTGTGGCTTTAGCGTACATTAAGCTGCCAAGGTAATTTCTAGACTCTCAAAGTTTTGCTTCTGTCTGCTTTTGCCTTTTTCATCTTGTTATGCCTAAAATCTGGTAAAAACACGCTTCCTACAGTTTGTCTGTGTCAGGATATATATTTTATTTATAGTAACTGGCAAATGTAGACCAAAACTGTCTCCTAATTAACAACACAGCAGAGTTAATTTGATGCAGAATAATGTGTTATTTTGTGATAAAAACAGTCACTCAAGGACTTAATCAGAAGTCGCCATTCCAGAATAGCTACCGTGCAAGATGAGGTGGTTAAATGCAAATTCAGATAGTTTTTGCACAAGATGACTAAACTGGTTCAAACAGTTGAAAAATATGTAAGGTTTAGGATTTTCCCATTCCAGGTCACTTACTAAACCTTCCTACTATAATTCAGAAGCTTTCAAAACATATTTGCAAATTAAAGAAAGTTAGGAGAAATACCTTATTGAAGAAGTACATGTAACCAAACTTATAAGGAAGATTAAATCTCCACCCAGCTGAGATTTTTATACCTTCCCACATCACACCACCATCAGCGTGTTTCCATCTGACAAAGCAGTCACGAATGCTACAGCAAGGCTGGTGTACTGGTTAGCAAGTACTCCTGCCAAGGTGATCTAGATCTGCTCTGAATAGAATTACAGGACACAGGCAAAGACAAAATAAAACAAAAATAACCCTAATGCCTTGCTCTCTTTCTCTCTTTCAGCATTGCTTGGTCTGGCTGATATGTATCAAGCAGGTAATGTGAACATTACCTGCAGAGGAACAGAAAACTTGACTCTGTAACACAAGGCTATTTAATTTAAAATTCCCATTAATATTGCTAGAACTAACTTCCGTAGCACCAGCTGGAACCTTCTTTTATACTCAGCTGAAAAAAGCTTTTGGGGTTTTACTTCAGGTTAACCAAGCATTTTTAGAGGCAATTTGAACCTAGCTCACATTTAGATTCCAACCAGTGCACATGAACTTGTAATGACATCCACAGTGAAAAACAGAGCCAGATATAAAATGACATATATTTAACCTCAATAGGGCATCCTCTATTTCCATATGCTGTATTTTTAACCAGCTTTAAGAATATTTTTTTCTAATATTTATCACAGAAGTTCCCTTGAATAAATCAGTAATACACCACTGATAGCACCACTAATATACCACTAATATTACCCAAGTAAAATCTAACAAAATAGGAAAGGTTTATTTATATAGTCTTAACTAGGATATAGAAGAATTCATTTTTAAAAATTCACATGGGAATTAAACAATCTAATTACAATTTTCTGTTTTACAGTACAACTGGCTTTCACTGCACATAGGAAAAAGCTAGGAAAAAACTTTTTTTTTCTAAGTTTTGGTACCTTTTGACCTCTGCTCCCCTGCATATAGAAGGTATCCATTTTCATTTTTATTGTCCTCAAACTCTCTCCAAGTAAGAGGCAGAACAGCCTGGAAAAAGTCCAGCAAGAGCTACCAGATTAGAATTTCCAAGCATAATACCAAAATTCACTTGTATGTTGTGATCAAATCATCCTCCCTATGAATTGTTCAGCAAAAGGCTGAGCACAAACATGCTGTATATTTAGCTGGCAAAGTGATGTATCAGAATATATCACTTTCACTTTAGTTGATGAAGTTCTCAGTAGTAGCCAACCGCTTGCCAAAGAAAGCTGTTTTGTAGTCAAGTATATCTAGAGTACCAACACAGAATTAGAACTGTGTGTTTTAAATCCGACCCTGAATCTGGCATGATTGCTTAAGCAAAATTACATACAATTAAAAATATAAATGCTAATGCAGAAGCTGCAACAAGAGCACGGACGCTGCTACATTAACACTCTAATATTGAGGTGCAGTATGTTCTACTACCAACACTAAAATTTAAAGCGGGGGAAAAAATGTGGAAGATAACACTGAAGACTCTTTTTAAGGAAGGTTTAAGTGACACAAGACACTCCATCCTGGAAAACTGGATGGCTCAGGCACAACCAAGTTCACGAACATACAATGAACCACAACGACAACACATTTGTATATATTTGCCACAGAGCACGTGTAAAATTGGACAGTTAAGCTCAACTCTAATTTATGGTTAAGTGGCATTAACAGATTATATATTTAACCTTTCCTATTTTCATATAGGTCAACTAGCTCAAAAAACTCAGAATCTACAGAAGCTGTGGTGTGTCCATGTTTTAAAAACCCTAGTTCCAGCAGTGTCACGGCAGCTTAAGTTTTGCCATTTTCCTGTGTACACAGAGGCTGTGCCCAACAGCCACTGAGATTACAAGTGGACAGCAGATTTATGGTTGTGCTATTGAGCAAATGCTGTACTTAAAAAAGGGGAAAAAAAACCAAAACCCACTGAGAACACCAGAAGTAATTTTCCAATTGTTTTATTTTTTAAAGAAATACTTCTTCTCTGATTCAGAAATTAAGACAATGTTCTGCTTTAGTTCAAATCGGTTCAGATGTTACACTCACACCTGTACTTCAGGCAGCCTTAACTCTACATCTGCTAAGCACACTGGGAAAGACGAGCATGCTTCCATTACAATTTAAGCAGGCACAGTGGGGTTTCATGTACTTTTAAGGAACTAAAAAAGAATGGTCACCTTGATTTAAAAAAAATTCATGCCCTTCTGCTTTTTAGCAGCTGAAACAACTATGCTGTTCAAAGCATACCCAACTGTGATGGAGCTCAATGTCAAAATTACGCTCTTCTGACAAATTATAGACTACTTATTTGTTTGCAGAGAATGTATCTATAAAAATAAACACAAAAAAGCTGAAGTGGTTTTTCACTAGACTACCTCCCTGTAATATTTTTTGCTGCTCTTACTGGAGCTACCTCAAAATTTGTTGATCCTCCTCCCCCAGTGTTAAAATGTGGCCTCACACATCCCATCCTAAGAAGAAAAGAACTCCCCTGCTGGCATGAAATCAAACACTGTTGTATCTTGATGCCTTGTTTTGGTTTTATTGTAGTAAATTCCAAGGCTACACTTCAATTCTAGAATTCTCAATTTAACACATGTTTTTATTAATATACATGCTTTATACTTTTAAGCATATTTCCACCTATCACTATTGAGGTGCTTTGAGATGATTTTCTCTGCCTAACATATACAAATGTCCATTTAATTGAGTTCAGACACAAATTGTAGCACTGTAAGGAGCAGTCAACTTTCATACTTACTACCTATGGTTTTTAACAAAACCGCCCTCACTAGTTTCTCTCCAGCTGTATTAGCAGACATTTTTTCCATGGTGTTTAACCCCTGGTTTGGTTTGTTCTTCCTTTAAAGTTCATCTCATGTGCTATTAATCTATCTTCTATTAGATATCTGAAAAAACTCCAAGGGTTGTATCTTGTGTTATGTTTTCCCACGTGACTAAACAGGCTAATTAAAAGTAGTCCTGAAAGTACAATATTTTGAATGGAAAATCTTTCAATTCACCCATGCTATAACACCCAAATATCACATCAACCAGTTCTTACAACACAACTCTTCAGAAACTAGTATAAAATATATAATTGTAGTAGCACCAGTGCATTTCATCCCTAAACTACAATGCCAGCATACTGTACATAGACAGGAAGACAGCCTTTAAAATTACAATATCAATAAAACCTTAGGAACTCCTTTCAGGGGGAAAAAAAAAAAATAAAAATTCCAGGTTTGCATATATTCATGCTGCTCCCAGAATATATGCTCTATCTCAACAACAAACCCATGAAAACCAAAACAAAAACCCAACCAAAAAAAAAACCAAACCCCCCAAAAAACCCTGTTGTGTTCTTTAGTAGGAAGCCTACGTGTAAAGGAGAACTTAAGTAGTGACAAGTGCTAAATGTACAGCTCTGGAGTTGGAATTCACCACAAATGCAGAAAGGTACCATTCCTCCTGTGTTCTGAAGAACAATTATAGCAGCATCACAAAAAAACAAAATAGAAATATTCTCAATATGTAGTATTTATCTCCATGATAACTCCACACTTGCCTTCAATGCCAAAATGGCCAAAACCTGTTATCCTGACACCCAACTTTAAGCCACTTGTTTGATCGGTATTTGAAATAGGGCACATGTAATCATACCATGTAAGACTGTTAAAGTTAGCATTACATTAGCAACTAAAGATTTCAGAACAAATACATCTTTGTATTAATCTAACCTTCTAACCTGAATTTTACATCTGTTTAACAAATTTATTCTAGAGCAATAATGTTAGCCCAATATTTAAAGTTTAGCTACTTGAAATCTAAGGTAACAACACTAGAACCCTGATACTCAGAGCTGATCCCCTTGACAGGACATGAAATATAGGTCCTTGGAGCTAAACATCCTATGCATCTTATTTTCTTACCTCAAATCTTAAGCTGTTTAAACAGGAAACCAATACTTAACAAGGTGAAACAGCTCTTAGGAGGGCAGTAGGTGGGTTCTTAATCAATTAGAGCAAAAAAACCCTGAAACTTTTCAGTTATAAACAACTACGAGCTGAAGAGAGTACCAAGGGTGCAGATTCCAACAAATACTGTTCAAAATAAACTGTAAATTAAACTTCTCACCTTCCACCCTGGTCTAAAAGGAACGTAGATCCATAACGATCAGAATTAAAGAACTCTGCTTCAAGATGAAAGACAAGTTTCTAAAGGGGTACTAGGAAAGTTATGGATAAAAATTCTCTTCCAGAAATACTCTATTTCTCTGGATTTTTTCCTCGTAGATTTGGATGCTTTCTCCTCTACTAAGCCACCTATTAACAAGGAAGAAACAAAAATCTTAAAAAGGTTAAGTTTAGCTGAAATCAGCTGGCGAAGACTATGATCTTACAAAGTTTCTTTTCCTTCCTTCCTTCTCAGCAGGAGAGAAAGAGGCTAAAAGAAAAGCAACTGAAACTAAGCATGCTGATCTTTCAGTCACTTGTTTTCCCTGAATTTTTTCCCATTAGAATTGCAGACTCCTGTATATTGAAGCTCAACAGTAATAAGGCTTTTCTTGTCAATTATTTCTCAAGAATCTCTTAGATGTAGTGCAAAAATCTCCAGGGGCTCTGCTGACTACAGACTTCACTGTAGCTTTCAACCTATCAAAACAGTCTGCTTTGGAAAGGGACTGGTTCCTGCAGATACCAATAACAACTGACATGCAAATGCAAACAGAAAAATTAAATAAAGCTTCTGAACTCACCATCGTCACTGCAAACTGAATGAAGCAAAAAAGATTTCCCTACCCTCATGCCTCTGTAAGCTTCAAACTGATCTAGAAATCGCAACTCAAGTCAGGTCTCTCAATATTAAGTGTTTTGTTCCCTTTGTACTGCAGGAACATACTGAATACAAACAGCGTTGAGAATTGCCCAGATACACACTTAAAATCCTACAGTTGCACAGACTGTACAGTCCTCAACACACCCTGCAGTAAGATTCGAGGGGTCAAAAGCATATTTCTTAGAAGAATTATTTTAATTGATCTTTCCTATTCAGTTACAGCCTCACAAAGCTACTTAAATGTTTGACAGACTCCTTACTGGAATGATTTCTATTATTCTCAATAGCTGCCTTTTGTCTGACCCACGACAGCTTCCACAGCTGGGAGCAGTTGCAGTTGTTGGAAACCACCCTGGTATCACATCACCATAACAATCAAGCTATACGTACTAACATTTACACATCCTGGAAGCATGTAACGTAGGCAGTAAGGCATGAAGGCAAAAAAATACACAGAAAAGGCGAGTACTTTTCTGAAGTGCAAATTCTGGGAAGACTACATCCTACAATACTGCCAGCTCAGGACACAGTTTGAGTTTTCTTTACTTTCTCAGTTCAGCCATCCCGTTCTACAGCAATTATCACAAACTACAGTAATTGATGTTTCGGTCCAGTAAGCACCAAATCTGAGAATAGTCCTACTTTAGCCTGCATTTGAAAACAGTTCTAATGACTAAATTGTTTGTCAATCAACAGGTAGATTCAACATATTCTGGCTACATCCAGATCTCCACTGAGCCCAAGAAGGTTTTGAACAACAAAAGCCATCAGGGTACATCATGTCAAAGACACAGAATGCTTTTCTAGCACTTCCTCAGATACCTGCCAGTAACATGAGGGTGGAATCTAGTAAGTTCATTAACCCCAAACAAGAAGCATGTGTTACTTCATATATTAACTGGGTTATCCATTACTGTTAAATGCTTAATGACCAAAATTACCAGCAAAGTACACTACGTAAAATTTGAGCAGAGTTCTTTTTTGTTGGCTTCCTCTAATATAAATATTTTTTAAAAACCTCCAGACACCATCTCTTAATTTCCATGAGACACTTAATATACTGCAGAATTATTTTGAATATTTACTAGCCAGTGCAGAAAAAAAAGTCCCAGTATATACAAAACTATAATGACAACGGCCAGATACATTTTCAATAAGCTTATTGAAATCTGTCTCCTCCGTTTGTGTTTAACTGTATGCCACAAAGAAATATAAAATATGAGCCATCTTGTAGGTTTACAAAGTTGACCTGCTAACCACAATCACTGCACTAACACATTGCAATGTGGAGTACATTCACATGATTATTTGCAGAATTATGTGCTGCTTACATGTTCAGCTACAAAAAATATCACAATGCAATGCCTGTGAGGAAGGGGTGAAGAATAATGTATACCACCATAGAAATTTTTTCATTTAACCTCACAGGAGCATTACATCACACTCTTACAATGCAGGAGGAGGGGCCTATTCTCAGAAAGCAAGATCGAGCTATTTCCCTTTAATTTTCTGCTTGCTTCTGGAGGGAGTTGCAAAAATAACTCGGATTTAAATTTTTAGCAACACAGAAGGCTGGATGGGGGGGGCGGGGGGGGAGAAGCGAGAAAGCGCAGCCTTCTACCTACGTTTACTAACGTGCAGATGAACGCTTGCTTTCCGTAGAACACAAAACCCCGGCAGCGGCCAGCATCCCGCACATTCCTGAATACCTGGCGCACGCCGGATGGGCCGCCAGCCCCGGCCGAGCCCGCGCGGGAGCCCCGCGGCGGCGGCGGCAGCGCCGGGCCCGGCACGGAGCCCGGGCCCCCGCACCCGCTCCCCAGGGCTCGGCGGGGAGGCTCCGTCCCTGCTCCCGCGGAAGGCTCGGCCCCAGCCGGCCTCGGTCCGACCCAGCTGCAGAAAGAATGCAAGCCCGGTCTTATACATGCAAATTTTTGCAGCAGATTTTAAGAGCTCCGGGTGCTGTGGGGAAGAAATCACTCTTTTAAAAGCCTCTATTTAAATAAAACAAGATTTTCAGCACTATCTTGTACTTTACCAGCTCGGAAAATACAAACGATCTTCTGTAATTTGCCTAGGCGTTTTAAATTACAAAAATCTCCCAAACCCACACCACACTTGTACGGAGAGCTCCTTCTAAAAAGCCCCCAAAATCCACTGAAAGTGCCGTTTACGTACAAACAGACAACATCTGAAGCAAGTCTTTGTGCTAGAAAAGACACCTCTGCAAAACCACGGATGGAAACGGACAGCTCAGGCTCTTAAAAAAATCTACTGATAGGTAAAACCAATAAAACATAAACGTACCACTAACCTCATAAAGTGCAGCAGTGCTTAAATCCAGCGAGTTGAGGCATACAAGGTAGAAATGGAAATGAAAAAAAAAAAATCCCAAAATGGTTTTGTGTTTTTGCTTTTTTGTTTAGGTTTTTTTTCCTTTTTTGTTAATTTTTTTTGTTTTGCTCTCTTTTTTTATTTCAAACGTTCAGAACCCAGCAGAGACTCCGTCCGCCATTTTGGCTGCGCTCCCTCGCTCTCTCCTCTCGCTCCCTCCCGCTCGCTCCCTCTTGCTCTCTCTAAAGGAAGCAGCTTTTTTGTGACCTTCAAATACGGGCGGCTCACGTGACCCCGCGCGCGCTGTCACTCACCGCCCGGGCCCGGCCCATCCCCCGCCTTAAAGGGACAGCGCCCTGCCCGCACCGGGACGGCCTCCCACGCCAAACCCCGCGCCTCGCCGGCATTCTGCTCCCCGCCCTCGTCGGGCAGAGGCGAGGCACCAGGAGGGTACAATGGGGGAGAGCCCTGAGAGTACGGAGGGCGGCCCAGATGGAGCTTCTCTCTTTAAAAAAGGCTAAAAAGCCAGCAGCCAGTCATGCTAATTCCACATGAGGGCTGCAGAGCCGACAGGCGGCGAATGGTGAATGTTAAGTCCCTCCAGCCACACGCGCTGTTCTGCGGTGCACCGGGAACGCCGACCCCAGCGCTCGCTTGGAGAGGAACCCCCATTGTAAGCACAACGCCCTCCTGACTCAAGGACAAGAGGTTCATGCTCAGACCAAAGTTAATCCGGGCTGTAACCAGACTGCCTACACCACACGCACGCATAAAACCCAGATCCCGGTCCAGACACGGCAACACCCGCAGGACAGCAGAGCAAACTCGGTCTCTCCTGCTGCCTTGTCCGCTTTAAGTCTCAGGCTGCAAGTCAGCCATTAGGCAGACACTCCACAGCCTCTTCCCACAATTTCGATAGATAACTGCTCTAACAGTTGAAACAGAGAATCCCAGCATCCTGTAACATAAAAAAATCTGCAGGCTGTTTCCAGATGTTACCCTGAATGTACGGAAACAGTAAAGAACACAGTTCAGCAAAAGGATATGGTGACGCGTGTACGATCCTGCTGTGAGGAGATTTGCCCCTGAGTCAGCCCAACACAGGTAGGAAATGCTGGAGCTGACTCTGTAATGGAACCATGCCTGGTGAGGGAAATGACAGCTTGCTCGGGAAGCTCTCGGGACCACCCTCAGGGTAGAACTCTTAAAATATACAAGTTTTTAATTCTGTACAGTTATGCAGTGTAACTATGTACAAAGTAAAAAAGCCAAAGCCCACCTGAACACGAGGGGAATTTTTAACATGTACACCTTTGTACAGACTTTGTGTCTGGGCGTGTGCGAATTGCTTTAAATAAGCTATAGCAAGTATAGTATGAATACTGCCATCTCAGATCTACAGTTTATATTGCTGCTGTGCTTATACTAACTTCTACTTAATCATGCTGTGTAAAATTAGCCAATGATTAAGTGCTGCTAAATCCTTTAGACATAAAACCACTGATAAAGTGTGAGGCTAAGTTTGGCAAGCGGGTCCACTCTGAACCTCGCGATTCAACGGGAGGGTCTCCCTTACCCTTTGCACTCTTATCTTTTTGTATTCCCAGTCTCTGTACAAATCTCTTCAAATTGATTATGATCTGATTTTCCTTCTTCATCCATGTAGTAAGCAACACAGGGAACTGTGCCCTGTTAAGTTGTGCCTTCACAAATTTATATGAAAACCTGCTTTTCCCAATAATTACAGAACCACAGAATATTGGGATTTGGAAGGGACCTTCAAGGATCACGAGAGTCCAACTCCTGGCCCCGCACAAACCACCCCAAGAATCACACCATGTGCCTGAGAGCATTATCCAAATGCATCCTGAACTCTTGTCACAGGCATGGTGCTTTTGCCAACACCACCGACAGGAATTCTTTAAGCAATCTAAGCCACTCATTCATGACAACACCATGGAATGGAACTAACTTGGAGATCCATGGGAGGGCACTCCAAAGGAATTAATTTGAAGGGGGCAGAAGCTGCTCATCTTATGAGCAAGAATAAAAATCATTAGCATGTATTATCATCGAATGTAAGCCATTGGCCTCATCAGGAGGCCATGAAAGGCTAGTACGGCTCTAGTTCTGACACGTTTTGCTCCCACCCTCATGGTAAGGTACAGAAACTCAGGGATTCTGCCACTGACAGGATTTCTTCAACAGGACTACAGCCTGCACTGTAAACATCCATCTCTGCAGGCTCAAGAAACTCTGGCAATAGCTCATGTGAGCTGCATTTATGGAATGAAATGAAATAGATGCAGCCGGATTTAACTGCTCAGGTTGTTCTGTCTAAACCAGAGTAGAGAACTGCCCTGCTGGATGTAGCAGATTAGAGTATTTTGTGGCTGGGCCAATCCAAACACAGGTATTTAGGAAATGTGGTGAAAACTCAGGGAACATCTTATTTGTGGCAAGACCCAAAGAGAACACCACAATTGCTCTAAATTCCTAATGATAAAATCCAAACCAACTGCTGGGCATCCGATTCACACAGTTTCATAAAAGCAAATGTATATGCGTATCTATGAAACGGCTATCCCCCTCCTGAAAAAATACATTAAGCACTTCAGCTACATATTCTATACATGTTCACACTGAGTATGACAGTACGCATTAAGCTACAGACAATTTTATTCCCTCTCAAAAGCCAAATTGTTTTACTGAGACCTATAAATCCTCTTAACTTCACTAGGGTTTGCCAACTCTCCATTCTGAAGTCCTGGAAGCCTTTACTTCAAGGAGTTGATAATACTGTGATGACTTTCAGAAACAAGCACTCACTTGAGTTGCTGTGTATCCAAGTGTAAATAACTGCTATAGAATTTCACCTTACCAATGTTCTATTGACAAAGCTTTTTAAATCAAAAAGTAAGCAAATTATCAGTGAACCAAAAATATTCAGAGAGGCCAGTGTGGGTAATTCTTAAATAACCATAGCTTTAATCGATTTTTTTCTACTAAACTATCATTTGAAAGATATAAATTCTTTACCTGTTCTTGTTGGCATATTGATTAAGATAGCTAACGAAAAGTTTTTGGTTTTTTGTTTTGATTTGGGATGTTTGTTGAGTTCTGTTCATAATGAGCACAGTAGATCAGAAAACAAAGGAGTAGAGCATAAAAATACATAGCTTATACAAAATCTGCACACCCTTTTCAGAGGGCAATTGTATTTCAAAAACTTAACCATTAAGTATTCTGATGCTAACAGGCTGTTAATAGCCAGTGTTAATAGGTTACATCCTTGTTATGTACTACTAACTTATCTGATTACAAACACTTCATTTCTAAGCTCCTTCCATCTGAGGATCATAAAGCACTTTAAAATCTTTAATGAAGCTTCACAGTGCTCCTATGAGGACAGTATCCAGTATGAGCAGACATAAACATGCACATTCAGAGAGATGCTTACAATTGTGGATTCCCTGCGCTCGTATCTCAACTGAGACAGGAGAGGAATAGGTTTTTAAAATTCGTATTAAGATGTATTGTGGTTCTAGTAACAGCTCATCCTTTTTGATGACCTATCAGTAAGAATCAAGCAATTAGGCTTCAATATTATGTACACAGGCATGCTCCAGTGTCCACTGGAACTGAGGTATCCACACCCTCCAGATGTCATCTCAAAAAGGAGACCTGGTCTGTCTGACCTGTAGATCTTTACTCAGTTTTAAAAGGGTTTGAGGTCATCCAGTCCATATGCAAAACTCCTTTTCATGAGCTGGCATTTTGTTTGGGCTCAAAGTCCTACAGTTTGATGTCCTATCTTACTTTGAAGGCTGCACCCTCATTGTCCCAACACTGGACCCCACCCACTGGGCTTTCTATACTGCCTATACACCCATGGCAACAAATTCAAGACTTATTTTTCCCCCAGAAAGCTCTTCATAGCTGATACTATGAAAGTGAAAAAGCCAATTAATCTCCTACTAACACAACTCTTCACCAGAAACCTCAAATATTAACAAGTATCTCATAGCATGAATGCCTTGTCACCAACTGTCCTTTCTCCTGCTGGTGAAGAGTTTGCCTCCTGAAATATTAGAGGAAAAAAGGCAGATTTTACTGGCTAAGTGAACTGAAGCCCACATGCCCTCTACCCTACTGCAACTCACCAGTTAGATCTCCCAGATGTCCCTCTCCCAACCCCAGAAGTGAGGTGCAGTAAGAGATGCAAGATAATTGGAGGCAGATTACTCACCAGTTCCCCAACCAGTCCCCAGCAGTCCAACCGACCTGGATTACAAACCCACCAACCATATCTCTTCAAGTTAAGAGGGATCAGAAAAGTGCCTGTCCTTCCTGAGATCATAACTGAGAAGCATAACTCAGGGTAGGGACATGTATGTAAGGACTATGTTTTATAGTTGCACAATTTCTAATAATAAAGAGCAAACAGAAAACCCCTTAAATTAAGGAACAGAATTAAAAGTCTTAACTATTCCTTGTGTGCTCTAAAAACTGCCATATGGTTTATTTCAAGGAAACAATTAAAAACAGCCTCAATTCTGGATAATGGATAGTTCAGATCACTTTTAAATTATTTTCTCTGGACAGACAGAGACGCTGAAGCCCAAGACTTCTGAAAATTGAAGATGATAGCTAATTCTGGCTGTACCAACATACTTTTTTTAAAGTATTCACAGCAATTTCACCTAAGCCATTGTACAAATGATGACCTCTCTTTCTGCAGGAGTGCAAAACTTTCAAGCGTTCAAACATTTTTCAAGGACAAAACACTCGCTCCTAAGGAAAACTAGGATTTTGTTTTGGGGTCCTCCCCTTTCACACTTAGTAAATAGCAAGACGTTTTATGCTGCAGAAAACAGAGCTAGCAGGGGTTTTTAATGATAGTAATCAAAAGTGTAATGTAAATTGTTTCTACACAGAAAAATACCACGACGAAAAACATCCAACAAAGGAAAAGCTTGCTTAGTTTCTGAAAAAGTTACAGCAGCTTTTGCATCCCTTACACAAAGGCACCTATCAACACATTTTAGGAATTATTATTATTATTCTTCAAAACTTATATTGCAACACTGCTTCGGAGCCATACTAAAGCTCAGGCCTCATTCGTATTTTTCCAGGGACAAAAGAAAGAATACCAGGCCTGAAAACTTCAGTTTAAGAATGATACATGACTTCAAGCTCAAGCCAAGTTCTGACCCTATACATTAACGAAGTGCTCAGGAAAAGATAATGAGTCAGAAGGAAAACTTTATTCACCAAACTTAGCAAACACTCATTTTCCCACCTAATTTTTCCTCAATCTGCTGCAATGCTTTCCCTCAGTGTTCAGCCTATAAATAATCTACCACTGTGCCTCCACTTCTTCAATTCCCCAAATGCCCTTTCCAGACCAGAGAAAGAGAAAGCTTTCAATCTGCCTTTTAACAAGGTTGTTGGGTGAACAACAGAACTGAAAGCTCATTTCCTATGAATCTCTGTCACACATCACTGAACCTCTACTTTCCACACTAATCCCAGCTTCCTGCACAGCCAGTTCTCCTTTGATGCCAAGGTTCTAAGAGTATATTGAGCTCTATGCAGACCTCTTTCAGTGCCTGGGCAAAAACTAGCATATACTGCAGCTAATCCCAAAACACACACAATGATTAGCTGTTAAAAGACATAAGCAGATAATCATTTGTCTTGTCCTGAAACCCTTCTGTTAGTGGGGAAATTAACTTTGGTCTCTTCTCTAGGAAGCTACTGAAGTTTAATATATTGGTAATTACAATTATATTATAGTTTCTTACTTCTCTGCCTCACCTGACCGGAACTGGACAAGAGAAACTCCAAACTCACTTGGGAAAGATACAGACATGAAAACCCATTGCATGAGACTTAACTACTCTAGGAACTGAAAGAATTGACCCCAGATACTATCTCCCACCAATGAAGTCCACATCTAAATGTTCATTGAGTCTTTACATCCATATCCTTGGACATTAAGTAAGCAGTTTCCAGTAGCATAACAAGCAATGAAATTTGTGTAAATTAATATTCTTAGAATTTCTTTAACCTCCTCTTTATTATGATCTTAGAAGCATCTTGATTTTGAAGGCTATAATCCTATCCTAACAGATCTTCCTCTTCAGTTCCTAAAATCCTATGAACTGCCAAAATATCAATGAAATGGGAGAAAGTTAACTGTTTTATGCAATTCTCTTAATGACAGTGAGAAGAGAATCATAGAGTGGTTTTGTTCGGAAGGGCGCTTTAAAGTTCATCTCATTCCAGCCCCTCTCCTGTGGCCAGGGACACCTTCCACTAGACCAGGTCCCTCAAAGCCCCATCCAACCTGGTCTCAAGCACTTACATGCATCTTTCAAATAAAGAGACATTCAGGGAAAGGGTACGTCATCCCACCCATATACACAGCAAGTGTTGCTCTCTAATTGTTACTTGTAGCATGTGAGTTACCATGCCAGTTACGTGACTGATTCAACTGACTTTCCATCAACCATAGCTGTTACTATGAATTTCAAAAGGAATAATAATTTCATTCATTAAATCCTTCCTTCACCCTGTTTAAGCCTTGGAGCTTTAAACATTTTAAAATAGCAGCAAGCTTTTTCATCTGATCAGGTTAGAATGTTTAAGAACAAACTTACCTTTCTGTCTACAAATACTTTACCACAACAGGACCCCTTTATATGGTGCCTTTAGACATCTCCTGAACTCTACTCAAAGCAGATTTCTTACGAATACTTTTAGGACATCTCACAAAAGACAAGGAAGATTTTTGGACCGAAAGTCTTATCCTAATTCAGACTTTTTTTTCCCTCCCTACCTAAAAGGAAGCTATGCTGTGCTTTGTTTTGGGGTTTTTTTTTTGGTTTGTTTTGATTTTTTTAATTTATGTTTGGTGAGATAGCCCAGTCTCTCTACAGATTTTTCTAACTTGCCTTTAGTTTTAGCATGCCGAGTTCAATCACTGGGCCGGAAACCTCTTGAGCAAAGGAATTTCTGGCATCTTGGTTGAAGCTGGCACCAACCCATTTTCCTTTGTTCTCATTAAAGGAACCATAATATGCTAAGTTAAATAATAATAATAAAAGCAAGCCAGCCCAAAACAAAACAAAAAACCCAAAGTAAAAGCAGAATATGAAAGGAATGCATTTTCAGTGGATTACTGTAAGAGAGGATTTCCCTATTTTGACTAATTTTTCTAATAAAAGCCCTATTTATTGCTGCAAAAATCTGTGAACTGATCTTTCCAAGTGACTTGAACATCTTCCCTGAGTAATTTGCCTTCATGTACAGTCCTTCGGTTTGAAATGCCAGGAAAGGAGCAGCTGGCTATCCAGGCAGAAAATTCTACAAGCTGTAGCTGTCACAAATATTCAAATGCAGGCAGTAACCTAAAACCAGTATGACTCCCAAATATGAACAACTTTGACTTAGGGCAAAGAGTTCAGCAAATTCAATCCATTTAGGTAGGAGTAAAAGAAATCATACCAGCTCTCCCGATCACAGCATGCCAGAGGAGCCATGCAGCTTAAGACCTCCAAGATATCTCTGTAAACAAGTTTTGAATTCATACCATGTTTACCACATAGTACAATATTTTTAGTCATACAAAGTAAGTCATATCTTCTGCGTGGAAATAAAGAGCTTGCTTTTTTTTCCTTCCCTCCCTTTCTTTAACCAATAATGGTCACTTCAACAATGGTAGGATCTGCATTTTAGAACCAAGACCATTTACCTTTCTCTACTTTAACCTCTGGTATATCTAAGCCATGCACATGGTCATCAAAATTTCTATTTTCTGCACGCAAACAAAAAGAGAGCACAAACTCATTAATATAACATAAAAACAGTGGTAGTTTTTTTCCCCTTTCTCTCCATCTCCTTGAAAGAAATATTCAACCATTCATCTGGGTGTACACACAAAAAATACCAAAGAATTGATGAATTTTTTTTTTTTTTGAGGGAATGAAGCAGAGAAAAAAGCAGTGAGCATCTTACATTGGATGCAAAAAGGGGGGAAAAAAAAGTTTTAGGATTGTAATTCATACATATTCATGATGTCACTGACCTGTGCTAGCAGTCCAAAAACTAAACTCTTAGCAAATCAAAATTAGCAGGACTAACTTGGTGTAGGTACCACAGAAATTAGTCTAAAGTGTATTTTTACATTAAGAATATAGACAAAATGCTAATTTAGACAGGGCTTAAAAATATTAACAGCCTTTACAGAATTGTATTAGGTTGGAAAAGAATTTGAAGACCATCAAGTCCAACCACCAACCCAGCACTGCCAAGTTTACCACTACCTTAAATGATTTTGCTTGCTGGTCTTTAAGTCTGTTCTCTCACTCCCATGGTAGATGTCATCCAAGAGTTGCCATCTAAACAGCAATGAAATGCTGAAAAGAGAGCAGGGTTCAGCCATCCATATAAATGTTACATCGGAGGGCAGTTACCTCGGGCAGCTCCTGAGGAAGCTGCCAACTTCGGGAGAGAGAGAAAAGGAACAGCCAATAATCAAACAGACCTAAACCCCCCCAATTTATTGGACAATGAACTCCAAATGTCAATAGAGTATCCAGTAGATAGTTTAATTCCTGGAAAGGGACCAGAGGACAGGAGTGGGTGGAGGTATCTGGAATACAGAGGCCCCGGGATTTTAGGAATTTGATCAGTATGCAAATGCTCTCCCCTTCAAAGTACAGTAAGCTCTGTAAGACAGCAGCAAATCAGGATATCCTCCATTCCACTAGCAGCTGGAATTACTACTAACTGGAATAACTAGAGAAAACAATCAAGGTGTCAAGGATATGTGACTACTTGACACTACTCTGGCTATTTTGCTGTATCATATTTATAAATCAAGCAACCTGGAATGGAAAATATATTTTCTCTGGTTTTGCAAAGGCAAGTGTGAAGTAGTCTCTTGATCAGATGAGACTGCAAATTCAGAAGCAGGCTCTGTGCTCTTCCTACGCAGGACAAATGCAGATCTTGGAGGGTGGGGAGAGCCCAAACAAACTAGCCTGTTCTTACCACAAGACATCTGGAATAGAGCACTATAAAATCCTAAGAAAAGAAGTGCCAAAGCATTCACACTTAGAATATACACTGTCCAAAATATTTTCCTCCCTCGTTATTCAGCAGCACTGTAGACTAAACACACTGTGATCATAAGTGGGAAGTTCACTTCCAAAGTTGACTTTTTTTCTGTGTGACTTCCTTTTTTATTCCTTAACGGTCAGTCATCTGGCTTCCGTTTTTTTCCACATATTAGGAAAATACTTGCAAAACAGCAGTACACTAAGATGTAGGTTAGCTGAGGTATATGAAAAGTCTGTATTTGTTCATGGTTTGAGATGAAAAAAAATATATAAAATCACTGAGGTCATGAAATGGGGAGTCTAAAACATCATGAAATGACAATTGAAAGCATTTTCAAGTCTAACGTACAGAAGTGAATGCCTAAGTATTTTTGCTTAGAATACTCAGTCAAGAGTTTTCCTGTGGGCAATACTTATAATTGTAAGTACAAAAACTTTAAAATATTTACGTGTAACACTGAACCGGTGAAATATGGAACACAATGAAACTTTTGCCATTCTAAAGTGCTTGTGTATAAATTCTGCATATTGTTCAGAAGTACTGCATTGTAAGCATGCAAGTCTCAGCTTTTGCAACTTTATTGACTTAGGAGTCATGGCTAAAACACAGCTGCCTCTACAGATACAGATTTTGCTCCTGCCTCATCCATTTCTACCCACTCAATTGCACAACAAAGGGCAGTTCTTCTCTCTGTGCCTCAGGGCCCCCTTAAACACACAGGTAGACTTGCCTTCAAATGCAAACTTGTCTTGCTACTTACTCCACCGTATGGAGTAAAAACATTTGTACACTATGAAGGTGACAGAAGTATTCCCCAATCCTTAGCTAGACCAGTTTTCATTTTGTTTTAGTCTAATGGTCTCACACCCTTAGATATCCTACCAAATCTCTAAGGATATAAAAGAAAGAAGTTAGAACTCTCCTACTCATATGCCAGTATCAGAGCAAGCCTGAGTTATCACTGGGTCTGAAGCACAGTCTGACACACCAACAGAACTGAAACACCCTGTGCCAGAAGTGTCTGGTACAGCCATCACATCTCTCTGTGATGACTTGTTAGGATGTTGGGCAGAGGACTTAAATGTCTAGGGACATTTCTTTAATGGGCTACTCATTCTACACACAAAGAGAACAATCAGCAATATAAAGACAGCTATGCCTTTACATAGTTTTTGAATGTAATTAAAGAAATAACTTCCCATTAGCTTCAAAGAACTTGGGTTGATAATCTGAACTAGGATTTGGAGACTACTTTGAAAATTGCTGCATGAATCTTCTGAAAAAAACCCAACTTCTGCTTACGTCAGTACTGCCAGTAAATTAAAAAATTGTAATGGCACTCAAGGCAAGTCTCAATACCTTCTGTAATATCAAATGTCCTTAAAACATCAAACAAACTCCTTGTTGCACAAGCTTTTAGCTAACTGTTTACTTTAAATTTGGTAAGAACAATGTTTTATCCTACAGGGACAGAAGGTATGGCTAGGGACCTTCATGGAATTTCAACCCTTCAAAAGAACACTGCAGTAGTTCATAACAACGTCTCTCATTCTCACCAACCCAACCAGACAACTTCAGGATATACCACTGCAGCCTTTTTATAGTTTTCAGCAACACCATGAAAGAGTAAGATTGGTTCTTTTGTGCCATTATAGCAGTGATGTTTACATGTGGCCCTGACATTAGCAGGCTGCTGAAAACAAAGACTGGCCTGTAAACCAGCTTCTTGATTTCACTTAGTTTTTGCACGGCAGAACTAAGCCGGGGGAGGGGGGAGCCATTCTGCTGTAAAAGTGGACACAGTGGTAAATTTTAATGAAGACTGGGCCACATTCAGACATGCACATTCAAAGATGAAAGACAACGATCATAAATTCTTACTGAATATTAGGAAATTTTCTTCGCTGTGAAGGTGAATAATATTGCCACAGACTGTCCAGAAAAGCTCTACAACAAACCTGAGAAGCCTGATACAACTTAGAAGTTAAGTCTAACCTTCAAATCTGGCCCCCCTTTGAGCATGGTATTAGATGAGATGACTTTCAGAGTCTGTAATTCCTGTTAGGCCAATTTAGCTACTACTTTCTTTTAACTGTAGTTAAAAGAAACACAAATCCAGGAAGACATTGAACATTCCTGCTGAAATGTTGAAGAAAAATAAGATACTATTACCAAATTTTAAACAATTTTGTGATGCTCAGTGGTTCCAATCTCATCCTGGCATTACTGCAATTTTGGAGGGTCTCATTAAAAACACTTGCCTCAGAACCTGTACATTAAACTATCAAGCCAGGGAAAAGCTATTCAGTAGGTGTAATCGATGACACTTTCTAAATTACAGAAATGATCTTGTTTTGATATCTTTCTTACAATATGAATCACTTCCAGCTGTATGAATTGTCAAGAGAGTTGAAGACTTTTCTCTCCCATTACTATAAAACAGGTGGGGAATAGCCAGCTGAGTTACTTCAAACAGCAGTAGCAGCTTGGCTTACCTTCCTACTAAATTGGAGTATGAACTTGGCTCACTTTTTGTCTGAATAGCTACCATTAAACAGACCTCTCCATGTGTCAGTCAGGAAGAGTAAAACATTTCCATTTATCTCATAAAAAGGAGTCGTTTTTCATTACCCAATCCCTTTCACTCATAGATTAGGGTGCATTCACTTCTGATTGTGACAGCAGGTGGTAATTTATTAGCACAGGCAGAGTTGCTAATTAATGCTGCTAGAGCTAGGAGCAGAACCTCAATTTAAGGACTTCAGCAGAATTCTTTTTCCTGCCCCTGTCCCTGCTCTGTGCTCATCAACAGAAGTTTGACTGTTTTGGAAAGATGTTTCTGGGTCACATTTGCCTCTTAATCTTTGCTCCAGTAGTAACAAAGTAAAAGCCCTATTGCAACTGATAAGGGCGCAATAAACTGCTGCCATGTAAAATGCAAGTATTTTGTGTGGGGAGGTAATATTTACTCCTTAAGCATGCCAGTTCAGGTCAACCTCTTCATAACGGATGAAAATATGAGAGAACACCTCTAACAAAATGTTCACCTGTAATTAAGCATCATGACACAGATCGAAGGAAGGAAGGAAGGAGGTTTCTTACCAAAGGTATTAGCCACAACAAAATAACCTGACCAAGTGTAACACACAGAGAGCTAAGAAGGGAGAAGGTTACAGAGTACATAAAAACTAAGAAGTAACAATTTATCAAGAAGTCCATCAGCCCTCAGCCAGAGTAGGAGCACAGTCTGAGATGGCCATTATCAGCTTCAGTAGTCCAAGCAGGCTCACTTCTTCTGAAGTGCAGTTTTTAGCGTAAGTCACTTTGCTGCTGCACAACCATGACAGCTTTGTGACACATGCACTGCACATAAACTGCAGCTCTTTCACAGGACTTGAGATGACTTGTACTAAGGATTCTGAATGGGTAACTTCCTCATAATTAGCTTTAATCGAAATACATTATATCCATGTTGTAAATGATCAGTTGAAGATTTCTGAAGCCCTTGTATACAGTTTAAGCAGTTAATTCCTCCCCATAAAGCTGACAGGTATCAGAAGACAGCAGTTCTCAGGTATCACCTACAGTTCAATTAAAAATCTTAAAATGCTGTAACTTTAGTACGGTAAGTCTGTCCAAAAGAACTATTCAGTTTAGCAGAAGAAAGACTCACAACAATGCAGCAGGGTTGTTTGCTGTTGCTGGGTTTGTTTGGGTTTTTTGTGTGTGTTTGTTTAATGCTAGAATGCACTCTAAAAATGCCAAGTTTTTATCCCTGAGTCAAACTGGGGAAATAATCTGTTTCATGAGGTGCCAGAAATCATCCATGGATGCTGGCTCCTTGTATTCAATTTTGAAGCTATACTTTAGCAAAGGAAATTTCACCTGAAACTGGGGCTAAGGTAAAAACTATTGCATCCATTGAAAGTCTCTCAGAAGCATCTTTTTATTTCTGTTCCTACATTGTCCATTAAAGCTTTGAGTCCATTGAAATGCAGAAAGAAATTTGCAGGGCTTTCCTGGGAGGTTAACACAGGCAGACTGCTCTGGAACTCTGGTGCAAGTTAGCTCCTTCGCTGAAACCGTATCTTCTGAACACTTCCTCAACAATCTCAGTGCACAGTTACCCAGATCTGGCTGTCTAACGAAACGCCATTAAATTACAATGGCCAACTGTCCTGAAAAGTAAATTAGAAGCAGTCAAAGAGAAAACATCCCATCTGCATAGCTGTAGAGGCAGTAAATTCTATGAAGTCTAATGACAGCTGCAAAGGGAAGGAAGCATCTTCAGTGATGCAGCTATTTCTGTAGAGAACATCTGACTCTACACTCAAACTTAGAATCTACCTTTCACTAACAAGCTCCAATTTTATTTCAAACCAACTAGAAGGACAACAGTAGACATGGGTACACCAAATCACAGGATCACTGCAGATGGAAGGGATCTCTGAGATATCAATCCCACCCCTCTGCTCAAAGCATTGTTAACTAGAGCAGGCTGAAGCAGATTTGGGGCTGTGCCCAGCTAAGTTTTGAGTATCTTAAAGGGCAATGAAAGCACAACTTTTCCAGGTAACCTCTTCCAAAGGTCTGACCACACTTAATAGTAAAAAAAGAAAATTATTGTCCCTTGTGTTTGAGTGGAGTTTTCTGTATTTCAGTTTATGCCAATGGCTTCTTGCTTCTCCACCAGGCACCATTGTGAATAATTCGGCTCAGTCTTCTTTAGTCCCTTCATCAGGTATCTATACACATGGATAAGAACATCCTCCCTCAAGTTTTCTCATCTCAAGGCTAAACAGTCACAGCTTTCTCTGTTTCTCCTCTGTCAGATGCTCCAGAGTTCCTCTCTGTGCTCCTTCACAAAGCCCAGTCCAGTATGTTTATGCCCAGCTAATCCCCACTGCAAGTAATACTACAAAGAGGCAATTTCCAATTTTTTTTTCCTTGTCTTATAACAAGAGGTAAACTCTGTCAAGGCAGATGATTTTGTTAGTTAGCTGAAAATTTGATACTGTGGGTAGAATAAGATTCAAGGGATTGATTTAAATTTAAGAGGAATACCCACATTGAGTTTTGCTGGCATTATGCTACAAGTTGCATAAAACAACTACCTTCAACTCTTCGTTGCATTACTAAAATTGCACCTTTAGACTTCAATCAAAATAATATTAAGAATGATACTTCTACAGCAGGATCTGTATGACAAGGTTCCAGATGTCACCTGAACACAAATCTATTAGTCAAAAAGTAAAAATGCTGCCTATCACTAATCTCATATTCTTTAATAACCAAAGTTTTCGAGAAGAGAGATAATGTTGTAAGCCACTTGAAAAGCTCTAATTAAAAATCAGATCAACTATAAAGTAATTCTAGTTTCCACTTGCACCTAAAACAAGACACCTAACAAACACAAGGCTATGACAAATCCAGTACAATATCCCTCATATTACTCACTACAATAATGTATTTCATTAAATTACTATATATATAAAGAAACAGTTCAGGAAAGCAGAAATCTAATTCCTACTTTTTACTTCTGCACTGATTTTTCTTCTGAAAGTTTCTACTTCAACAACCTTTGTATCTCTTGGTACCACAGTAAGTTGCGCAGTCTGAATAGATAGAAATAACAACAATTACTTTGAGAAGTTTGGCTCATGTCCATGATGGAAAGAATGTGCATGTTCAGCATCAGAACTTCGCTGACCTCAACTTGCCTACCTCAGAAATGGTTTCTCACTGTCACAGATGCAGTGGACTTACAGTTGTCAGCTTGTCTAGGAGGCAAAGTAGACCTTCACCCCAAGTCACATCACAGCCCTTCTGCAACAAGTACAGTGCAGATCAATGAGAACTTCTCATGAGGAAACATCCAATTAGGCTTAGGAAAAAAAGAGTTCTGTTATCTAGATTTTCCAAAGACCACCTTCTTGCTTGCTCCAAGTGGCAGGAAAAGAAAAAAAATTGATTACGATATCAAAATTGAATTACCATTGCATTAACTAGTGAGAAGAATATGGAATACAACCATCACTGAAATACTTCTATGACAAGGCTCTGTTCTTCCTACCCGAACAAAAACCCAGGGAAAAAAATCCAACCAGTACTGGATTTCAGACTGAAATCATATGAAAAAGCCTTTCCTAATGGAAATGGAAGTTATTTTCTTCTCTGATCAAGCTGCTTTCCCTAAAGCTCTGTGTACCAGCATCTTATATTGTTCATCCTCAAATGAGTGTTTTGTTTATAATTTCTGATCCTTTATTAAAATGCATCCTAAAGAAATAAGGCTCATATTTAAAAGAGGACAAATCTGCCATATGCACACCAAAAGGAAGGCCCTGCTTCTTTCATACTTCACATTATTCAGTGAAGAGCAGCTGTATAAAAACTTCATGTACAAACTCACTACGTCACTGCCAAGCTTCCAGAACGATTATCCCTTTTACAACAATTTCTGATTAATGTTTTGAAATTGCAATGCATATTTCTATGCTTTTACATTTAAGGCACATCAACATCCTGCCTCTTTTTCTTTTCAGCCACCATCCACTATTATATATATATATATACACATATGGATATTTAAGGAAAAAAAGGGTGAGCACCAAGCAACCAACCAATACTCCCAGCACATTTAAATGAGAGTGCTTCACACCATTTACTATGATAAGGCCCTTTTTAAATAAACGCGTGACTCACTGTTTGTTTTCTTCACCAGGAGGTGGAGTCTTGCCATGCCCCTCCATTACAAAATCCTCATGTTCCATCTGCAAAGGCAAGCATTGCAGGTCAGAAATCGGTGGAGCAAAACGCACATCACCTAAAGTGGCCCTTTTCATATGCAGCAACTCAAAGCAGCCACTTTATCACAGTGGCTGGTCCAGAACAGATCATGTAGTTTCTTAGCAACATATGTACATCTCCAACCCCATTGCTATGGTATCATTCCATAGCACAGATTTCAGAAAAATCTTGCAAGGGAAAAAGAATGGTTTAATGGCTATAGCAGAATACTATTAGTCAAGGTACATAGGTTCTAAGTTCTGCTCTGTTAAGGACTTCCCTTGTCATACTAAGTATTATTTCTACCACTTCTTCCTTACCGATAAAGCAGGAATTTAAAAAAAGGCTTATCAGTATCTCTGGAAAAAAATTAAAATTTTAGAAGAAACTTATTAAGCACAGAAAGAAATGGCTGCAAAAGCAGAGCACTTCTTGTGAAAAATAACTTTTCTTTGAAAAAAGACTTTCACCGCACACACAGCTTAGTTAGCAGGGTAAAAAAGAGGCCTAAGGAAACCTCAAATAGATGCTGTTCCAATGACAACATAAGGTAGGCATTTCCTTTGGCTCTCTTGTTAGAAGATTCCAAGGGCAGTAAGGAAGTTTTATGTTTAATTGTTTGCTTTTAAAATACCAGTTTTAGCATATATTTTCAGTAATTCTTTTTGAGAGAAAAAAGAATTACACTATATTTGCTCATTCATTAATTATGTGCTCTTCATTTAATCACTTAATTCAGCCAGAAGTTCTCACACAGGTAGCAAAATATTCTTTTCTTTATATCAAAATTCAACACATGCAATTAGTATTTTATATAAACATCCAGACACAGTTAGCAATGCTCTACTTCACATGAAGCCAGCAAACAGGTCACACTGCAATACTCAATAAAACATACAACAAAGAACTGAATCATAATCACACACAAATCCATGATCCACTACATTAAACTGGAAAGAGGAGAGAAGCACTATTCAGTCAGTTAAGATAACACAGCTTAGTCAGTCTTCCAAGGGGCAAAAAACCCCCAAACCAAACCAAAATCCATCAGCCACTTCCCCTTGTGCCCCTACCCTCCCCCCAAAAGAGTCAAGTTTTCTCATTTGTACATTAATACTGCTGTCAGGTCAAAATACTTTCAAAACCCCAAAATCTGCATATTGACATCTAACAAGGATACAAGAAATTATGTTATCTGACTGCACAGGCACAGCCCTAAGCAAAACCACAAACGAACCGACAAAGTGGTGAACTGTAAGGTGCTAATGACATCCACAAGACAGACAGTCAATCAAACACGTGTAAGTTCACATTTGTAAACATGTACCCACATGGCTCCCAGTCCAAACAGTGTTTTCATGTAAAAGCAATGTTTGAAAACAAGAAAATTTCTATTTACAGTTACTTAATAAATTTGGACTTTTATCCATGTATTCACACCATATCAGACACACTGAAATCTATTTGTACTTCAGTCCCTACCTGATTCACAAGAGCTCTAACAGCTGGACTCACACCTGTCTAGCTGAAGAGAAAGATACCCATTCCACTAATTCTGTTGTTGAAAATGCTAAAACACTGATGTGTCAGTGGGTAAAACAGCTACAGATTTGTGGCCACATTGCAAAACAGCATGGTTCTGTGAGTGAGAGTAAGTGTTTAAGAATTACTCTTACACAGGAGGTATTTTAGCCTGTTGCTGGTATGAGACAAGTACAATTCACAGGAATGGTTAGCAAGGGAACAGTTTGTGGCCAGTACTGGGAAGATGAAATGCAGCCTTTGGGAGTAAAGATGCACTGCATACAGCATATATAGTGCTAAACTAACAAGATTCCCATATAAAACAGAAATTTGATGTAATGAAGCTGTAGAAAAGGAGGTACCATAAAAAAAAAAAAAAAAAAAGGATGTGTAAAAGGCAATGATTTAAAAACCAACAAAAACGTAGGAATGGGAAATTACTATATTAGATGATAATCAAGATCTGAATGAGAACTGGAACATCTTGTAAACTACCACTAGAACAAGGCAATCACTGAAGTACTGCTGATAAAACTGTTGTTTTATTATGAATTTTATATGAAGAACACTAGTGACATCCCTGTTCCAGCATGCTTATCTATCAAAGTTTCATTTCAAAGAAAAGTGGGCAAATAATGACAAATAACAAAGCACCTGAGCTAAGAACAAGATTGTCGGTCCAGGCACAATCTCTTTTAGAAGAACTAGAGAACCCCTCTGCTTTAAGAAATGTTAATCAGTTTGCTGTACTTCAGACAGTAGACAGAAGTATCTGAAATTACTAAAATTTGCATTATAAGAAACTGTAGAAGATACAGTACAATGGCACAGGCACTGTGTCATTCACAAGAAGTTCACCAAAAAAAATTAATCACTGAGTGATGAAATATTCAGGAACACAGAAACTATTCAGTATACAAAATAAAGATCAATTGGTAGGGTTTCATTGACAAATAAAGCCAATAATAAAATGCATCAAGACACTAAAAAAAGTCACAGGAAGGTCAAGGAATTAATTACTAGTGAACTAGGAAAAAAATCTTTTTAGAATGGATAAACAACTAGACTTGCAGGAAACATTTGGCTGGTCAGGCTCAGAGGATAAAATGTTGCATGCTGCCCGGAGGATGGTATCAAGTGAAGTGCTGCAGGACTCTGCCCTAGGACAAGTCCATTAAATATCTTTACCAATGACTTGCAGGGCCAGTAAGGTATATTCTGGTCAGAATTTTATTAACTGGGGTGAAGAGGATCAATCAACAAGTCTAAAGACAGGGCTGCCATTCAGACGGACCTAGACAGGCTGGAAGAATGGTCCCTACACAAAACACTCGCACCTGAGAGGCCCTGGCAACAATACAGGCTGGTGACTGGCTGGGGAACAGTTCTGTGGAAAAGGTCTTGGCATAAAGCAAGCTGATCGTGAGCCAGCAATGTGTCTTGTCAGGAAAGGTCAACAGCATCCCAGGCTTTATTAAGAGAGCCTTGCCAGCAGATGATTGCCACCTCTACTCAGTGGTTATTATTCCAGACATGGTCTAATGCACCTCATCCTGGGCCCCCACAATACAAGAAGTACACCCAGAACATGGACACAGTAGCCAACAAGATGCTCAAGGAGCCAGAGCACTTGTCCTGTGAGTAAAGCAGAGGGAGCTGGGCTGATTTGGCCTGGAGAAGAGATGGCTTTGGGGAGACCTTAACAGCAAGTTACTGTCTGTACAAGGACGTCAGCAAGCAGTCAGGCTCACCACAGAGGTACCCTGTGACAGGACAAGAAGCAACGGGACTGTGTTCAAAAAAGAGAAGTCCAGAATGGATACAAGATAATTATTTTCACCATGAGGACAGTCAAGGACTGGAACAGATAACCTAGCATAGTTTTGCAGTCTCCCTGCTTCAAGTTTTTCATGGCCTGACTAGATAAAATCTCTCACAACCTGGTCTGACCTCATAGGTGACCCTGCTTTAAGCAGGAAGTCAGACTAAAGGCCTTGGAAGGTCCCTTCGAACCTGAATTTCCCAGCAATCCTATGACCAGCAGAACAGATTCAGTTTAATATTGAGAGATCACATACATGACAAAAAACCCTACTGAATTCCCAACCCAGCAAGAACCTGCACTTCAGTCTAGAAAAGTATTTTAGAAAGTTGCATAATCAAAAAAACCCTCAAAAATAAAACAACCACCAAGAAAAACTAAGTTATGCTGAAGAAATAAATACTGAAAAGTCTGCAGCAGATCTATAGTATGCCCTCTTTTAAAATACTGTCTATGAGTAGAGACAATGAAGACTCAAACCCCCTCCACAACACTCCAAAAACATAAGCGCTCAAAGAACGGTGTAGGCAGAGGGGAGATTTCACATAAACAAAACACAACATTTGGCCTGCAAATCTCCTTCAATGCAAGACAACACAGCACTAAGGCATATACAAAAAAAAAGCAGTTTGACAGTACTGTAACAAACATCACCCCTTTGCTATTGCAATATAAATAAAACCCAATTTGCTCTCAAAGAAAACACCTGTAAGAGGATACACAGAGAAAATGTACTATTAAGCAGACAAAAAACTAGCTGTTGAACAAACAAATTGCAACACTGAATTTCACAAGCCTTTGTGGGTTTTATGGTTTATATATGCTTTAGGTATGAAGATTTGTCTGTGTATTAGAGGATTAAAAACAATAGCAGTATAAGCTTTTCTGTTTCTGGCAACGACATTACTTTTACAAAGTGAAAGGAGAAGTTATATATAAGATCACTCAACAAGCCTGACACAGTGCAGCAATTTCTGCATTCCTCTTTTTGCAGAACCTTGACTCCAACTTTCTTTCGTTTGCCTGCATAAGCTAAACAATTTCATGACCAGTGATCTCTATTTTTCACCCGGAAATCTGCAGGTTTTAAAATTTTTGCTAGAAAGTGATACACAGCTTATTTGTCTAAAACATCTAGAATAAGCTCATAAAGTAATATCCATTTCCATCTTTCTGCAACACTTAGAAGTCACTTTATTGGGTAATTCATCTTAATTCAAAGAGATATATCTGACAAAGAGCCTTCTGAAAAAAATTAATGAGCAAGTAAAATTCCAGTAAAATTCCAAAGGCATTGCTTACATTTTATAAAATTTGTTCTTAGGCCCAGCTACCTATTAATTAAAGATTAAAAAAATACTTAAAAATTAAAATGTTTAGGTCTTATTTTCCCAATGACAATAATAACATCATACCACAGAAAGAATGAGAATGTGGTATTTTAAGTTTTTGATTAAGTGACTATCTGGGGATGAACTGAAGAGAGGAACAGCATGTAAGAGCCACAGTTAGCTGAAAATACTCTTCTTTTCCTCCACCCACAGTTCTTATACAATTCCTATGCACATTTCTTCCCCACAAGTCTCTCAGTTTCCCTTCATTCTGTCATCACCCTATCCTGCTCAGCACTCTTCAAGTCTTTTTTTTTTAAAAAAACCTGGAGCCCAGAGTCCTTGCTAAGTTCCAGCCATCCACAGCATCCAGCAGCCTCACCCGATCTGGCTAACTGCGGCGTTCAGAAAAGGCGCCGCTTTCTTAGCCTTGAGTCTCTCTTGACTCACAGCGTACACAGGAAATGCAGTTGTCCTCAATACGTAGCAAAAGAATGGAAGGTGGAGCTAAGAGAGAACTCTTGGATCTGTTGTATTCCTCCCAAGGAAAGAAGAAAAGGTGGAATGGCAGAGGATCCGAAACACTTGAGCTTCTCTTTAAGCGGACTGCAGAGGGAGCCATTGACTCCAAGAGCAGGAATCAAGGGAAGCACACTGCACACCTGTTTCTCCTGGCAAGCAATGGAGAAAGCTTCAAGATTCTGGCAGCTGGAAGCAGGAACCAGAAATAGACCCTGAAACAGCAGGGGAGGAATTCAATAGAAAACTTTTTTTTAAAAAAGGAACTGCAAGTTTTTGAACTCTGTATTTTATTATTTTAAGGCCTTTTTCTCTAAAAATCCAGGCACCTGTGAATACCCAAATTTCAACAAAAATTAATATATTGAGTGTTCTAAATAGTAAAAGACAATTTGTTTTATCTAAGTTAAGTAAAGCTATTCAGTATTAGACACTCAGTACTTAACTTTTAGAAAATGAAATTTATCGTGAGCTTAAACATAATCAACTGTTATATTTTTTTGTCCAGAAGTGCAGCACCTGTTACTACAGTTTCATACTACTCTTTCTAAAAATATCTTCAATGAGATCCTAATGGATTTGATTAATGAGCAAACCTTATATCCTAGATAAAGTCGGCAATGCTCTGAAGGGTCAGAAAGTTTCAAGGGCAAAAGCCTCATCTTTCCTGAATCCCGATGTCAGAAAGCACATTTTCCTAACAAGATTCAACTACTGCATTAGCTATCCTAGCCCACCAAAGACGAACTGAGCTTAAGAGAAACCAAGCATTTTCTCAGGAAAGAAGATAGACATTTGGGAGAAATCCTTTACTTATTATAAAAAAAGCTATTAATTTTAAACAGTCTTTTTGTCTTCACCAGCATAAAGAAATGTACTAATGCAACTTCATCAGAGTTTCCTTTTCCTACTCATTCCATAGTTCCTTTTCAAAGCTGTTTTTTTCTATTTTATTTAAAAAAAAAAGCAACCCCCCAAACAAACAAAACAACAACTAAAAACCTCCAACAAACCCCCCAAACCAACAACAAAAAAACCCCAAACAAAAAACAACAACAACAACAACACCACCCAAAAACAAACAAACAAAAGGACTTCAACCAGCCAGGAGATGAAGACTCTGAAGATTTTTCACTCACTAGCATCTCAAGCAGACACAACACCAAAACCTTATCTGGTGTATGACTAGATACTCTGGTGAGGACCAGCCAAAAATCAAATGCTGCTTTAAGTGAAGTGATGATTTTAACACAGCCTATGGAAGGCCCAGCTTAAGACTGATAACTCTGATGTTCTGTCACAACTACTCCTTAAATACCCAATGCCCCTCCCAAATCATCATCAGCAACAGTGCTACTGTAAACAGACCATCAGCACTTATTTTGTCTCACTGATAGTTGTTTTAAGGAGAGTTGCACAACCCAGTCCTCGAAATCCAAGAAATTAGTCACTAGTCACTACTGCTAACAGTGGTGGAAGCTGTGTTATAAAAAATGAAACCTCAGAGACCATTTGAGGTCTAACAGAAATGTAATCACTACTGCAAATGAAAGGAAAGCTGAGTCACCTCTCTGCCTGGCTTCATTACAAGCACTTTGGACAAACTGCACTGGGGAAGATTTTACTCACTAGAAACAGATTAATTAAATTTTTTATTTAATTTCTTTTAATAAAAATGCAATTTAGCTGCTAACACTTTACTAATTTTTTAGGAATAAATTAGTGTTGAGCTGGCATTTCAAAATATGCACAGAATAGCACAAATTGTTTAGCAAAATTGCCCCCAAAATTTACTAGTTAGATTGAATCTTCATTCCAGTACACAAATGAAAGCATTAAAAAACCCTTAGAATCAGAGATTCAAACTTAAAAGAAAAAAAAAAAAAAAAAGAAAAAACAGCTCCTAAAATGAGAAAGCACTGAGTATTTCTCTGAATCACACAGAGGAAAGTCTTAAAGACAAGGTATGCATGAAATATTGGGCTGAATTTTCAATCTCTTTCAGGACTTTGTTGTATTGTACAGCATTGCGATGCAACTAAATTTTCACTTGAACCTATTTCTACCTTTTCTTCTCTCTCAATTTTGCCGAAGCATAGTCTTGATACAAAAAAACCACCGCCAAAATACACAAACCATCTCCTAGCCCACTCAGTATTTTCTTGAAGCTTCTCAGCAGCATCTAGATGAAGCATTTCAATGTTATTACCATCACATGGTCCTGACTAGTTTTCTGTTAGCTACAAGAGAAATGAAAACTAACTAACATAATCCCCCTGCTAAATCACACTTCATATTCAGCGCTCCCTGCTAATCATTTCGAATGCTAACACACTTAGACCACACGTAATTACCTTCGAAAGTAATTAATCTGCTACTGGTGTTTGTTATATGCAGCTTAATGGTGCTTTACCACCTGGCTCACTGAAACATTACATTAAGTAGAGGAAATGCCACATGTTAACATACACCATCATTAAAACGTGCATCATCCTTGTAGAACAGCAGGACAGATTATCAATGGGAACTCGTTCATTAACCTATGGAAATCAGAATATGTAATTTATGCTACACCTAAACAAGCACAAAAGCTGCAGCAGTGGTTAAGGACCAGAAGTTTTGCTTTTAGTTTCAGCTGTCACCAATTAGTCATAACCAATTGCAGAAATAACCTATGGCTCACTTTCTATGTAATATTTAAAATGTTTGTTAACTAATATTCTCTGAAATACCCAGCAGCTTAACATTAATTCCCTGCTAAGCTTAAACAGTTTTATGAATATCATGAAAACAACAGCCACATTTTGGAAATGCTAAAAGGGTTGGGATCGCAGCCACATTTCATATTGTACAGATAAGAAAGTTTACTTAATTAAAAATTTATTATTCTTTTCATATATTACTGAGCTGCAAAGTATTTAAAATACAATAGCTTGTGTGTGTGTGTGTGTATATATATATATATATATAATATAACTAATCTAAATATTGCTCTGGAAGCAATTTAAACCACCTAGTTGTTTGCAGCAAGATACAGTTTTACCTCACATCAACCACCGAAGATATTAAAGTCACTCAAGTCATGGTATGACAGGATATCCAGAAATACCATCTGAACACTTCAACTCTGAAGCTGCCAAGGCAGCTTTGAGTAATAATTCAACCATCGCAGACACAAAAAATGAATAAAGCGTTCTGAATTTAAGCAGAAGTGCTTTCCTTTTCCTGCACCACTGACGATGACCCATTTTTTTAGTGTGTTCCATCCAAACATTCCATCCATTTTGTAGTGTGTTCTGCACATACATAGTATGGATGGATCCCAGGAAAATCTGAATTTAGTAAAATGCAAAAAATTCCCATATTTAATTTAATTAACTTTTTGTATTATTCTTCAGCTAAAGAACAGAAGCATTTCACAAGCCATGAATTCTTGCTAACTTCAGCTACTCTGAAAAAAACCTTTTACACTTCCGTTACAAATTTTTCATACTTTCCATTTAGGGGACAAATCTGACCTAAAGCCCTTGAACAGTTCACCCCACCAGTACTTTCACCAGCCACTTGTATGCAACCCAGTGACTCTATTTAGCCACCTCATTTTACAGTCAATTTAGTATTTACGGTGCAGACACAGATGAACGAGTTATAGCAGCTTAAACTGACATCTGTAAGTGGCTGATACTCTGATATACCCGTTGTTAACCACCCTGACACAGAAAACGTATTAACTTTCTCCCACTTAGATTTGGAAATCGACATGATGCATTGCCACAAAAAGACAACAAGCACGAATAGCTAAAAGAATTTTCAAAGGCTTAAGAAAGCAAATGATAACCAGAATTAGAGAAAACTAAATTACACTTTTGCACTACACATTTAATCACCTTCACTGCCACAAATACTGTTTGCTGCTTTTTGTTAGGAATAACTGAAAGTGACATCAACCTGGCACACAAAAAATGGTGCTGAAGTTATTCTGCCTTAAGAGATCCGACCAGACAGGTAAGCAACAGAAAGAAGAACTTTCTCTTCTGGGTTCACAGAAATCCGCTGTGTGGATTCTAAACCCATAGAAACTGCCAGTGGCCCAGAAAGTTCCTCAACAGCTGGAGGCTGAGAGCAATTCTGTTATATGTATATATTAACCCTGCCTTAAGTCTGTATTAGGCATCCACTTTTGACCACTGTCAAAAAGGAGAAGGAATACAGGCTATCCACACCCACAGTCCACAGCTGCTTTCCAGTTTCTCCAGTTACTAGAATGCAAATCCAAGCTCATTTTAGTCACAGGAGAGCCACTGCTGCTTGCTTGTTAAATTTTTCCAAATTTATTTGGATTATTAAAAAGATTAGCTATCTGACAGAACACCAAACCACTAAAAGAGCCACTCATCCCTAGAGCAGATGTTGTAGAAAAGCAGGGCTTTTCTGCAACTTGCCCTCAAAAAAAGTCCAACAAACCTTTAGATGCCTTGGGAATACATTATTTCTCTGGGAATTACATGTGGAAATTGTATCTGTTGAAGCCAACCAATATGATTTCAAAGTACCTCTAAATATTTCTTAACCTAATTCCACACTACTCCATCTGTAGACAACTACTACATTCTCCCCTCTTATGATACACTCTCTTGCCTACTGCTCAAATGCTTCAGTGACTTTAAACAAGTGACAGGAAACGCTGGCGTATCTTTAATGTTGCTTTTGCCCTTCAAGGGAACTGATACCACACAATATGTTTTTGCAGAGTTCGGGTCCTTAGTTGTCCTGTCACCCTCTTACTGGAATGATGAAGACCATCACCACTATTTTTAGTGTCAAGAATAACAACCACACTCTTTTCATCAAACCTCACATGCATTTCTTCCACACCCAATGAATGAAAAAAAAAATTTGAGGAACTGAAAAAAATTCATACCCATCTAGTTCACAAAATGAAAAGGAAACAGTCCTTGTGGGTCATGTAAATGTACAAAGTCTTGCAAATGCATGAAGCCAACAAGACCAATGAATTTTACACCTTTCAATGATTCAGCCAAACTAACAGGCTACAAGTGATTTTTAAAGTAAATCTAAGATTTTTTTAAAGTAGGGTAAAGCTTTAATGCCCCTGGCTCAAATTTCTCCCCAAATACCTATACCCCTCAAGTCTGCCATAAGACAGTAAGACTGGAAACACTCATCAGTACTTCCACATCTGTAAGACTTTGTATTAAGTGACCGATTATATAGAACTCTGTCACAAGCCACATGGACTACAACCACTGCCAACAGTTCTGTAAAGTCAATACCAAATGGAAAGAGATCAAAAGGCAATATTCTGAAAAGGTAGGAACCCCTCAAATTGTATGCCAATAGTACACCTGCATGAAAAGAGACACTTTGTAAGCAAAGCCACAAATCAACTTCCCTGTCATCAACACCAGAGTAGGACTATACCACATAAGCTCTCAAATGCAGAACCACTTTTTCAATATTTGAGCAAATATCTGCTTTTTTGTCTGTCTTGCAAAGTATCATAAACTGCTGTAATCAGCTGAAGAAGACACACTATTGGTTGAGAAAAAAATCTAATGAGAAAACACTTATGAAAAAGAAGGAACCTTTAAAAGAATGGAAAAGATGAGTTTAAAGCAAATGTTTTTTTTAAGATGGAAGTGTTTTTTTCCTTTAGAAATGGGACACACACCTATTCACTGCAGTGACATGCCATGCCAGTACACTTCCTCCACACGAATTGTACATATGAAAAGACTCGATCAAGAATGTATGGTGACAGTTCTGACAGATGTCAAAGTCATCTTGGCACATGATGGTATTTTCCAAGAGAAAGAAAATACATCATTGTGTTAACCATCTCTTTTGTGATTCAAAAGCACTTCAGGGTATTTTGAGATTAGAAAACAGAGAGTCATCTTTCAGTTCAGCATCTATATTTTAGCAGTCTTCACTACAGATAAGTAGGTTTCAAATAGGCAATTCGTCTTGCCTCTGTAGAAAACAGTACACCCAACTGGCAGAATCCTGAACTCGATCCTGAATTTCTTTTAGAATGTCCAAGCAGCTAGGCAATCCACAGCATTCCTTTACAACAGTTCAAGTAGTACTGTCTGTTTAATTCCATGTTCTTTCTTGCAAAGTCCTCAACAATTTTACCTTATTTATAACTGATTTTTTATAGTAGACCCTGATAACATACTGTACTGGTTTTGGCTGGGATTGAGCTAAATTTCTAGATAGTAGCTGGTAGAGGACTGTGTTTTGGATTTGTGCTGGAAGCAGTGCTGATAACACAGGGATGTTTCTGTTACTGCTGAGCAGTGCTCACACAGCATCAAGGCCTCTTCTGTTTCTCAGCCCACCCCACCAGCAAGCAGGCCAGGGGTGCACAAGAAGCAGGGACAGGACACAGCCAGGACAGCTGCCCCCAACTGTCCAAAGGGATACTCCACACTACATGGCATCATGCTCAGCATGAAAACTGAGGGAGTGAGGGTGTGTGTGGAGGTTAGGTGGGGCTAACATTGCTCAGAGACTGACTGGGCATCAATTGTTTGGCAGCAAGCAATTCTTCTCCTTTCGCATCATTTGTTTTCTCACAGGTTTTGTTTTCTTCTCATCTTTGTTGTTGGTTTGGGTTTTTTTTTCCCCTGAATTATTACACTGCCTTTATCTCAATCCACGTATTTTCTGACTTTTACCCTTGCAATTCTACCCCTCCACCTCACTGCAGGGACAGGAGTGGATGAGCAGCAATGTGGTGCTTAGTTGCCAGCTAGGATTAAACCCCATACCATAATTGTAGCTCTTTGCTACAATGCCTTGAAATTTGAAGTTATAAACTCACAGTCAGGTTTGCTTGGGGCTTTTCCCCCATGTAGAAAAGTCCGAGCATGTAGTGTTTTGTAGGAAAGTATTTCAGGTTCTTTTCCTGGCCACAGTGTTAAAGTTCCAGAGAGAAACTAACCCAAAATTTCTGCTTCCCTTGAGGGACTATGTTAATTTGTACTTAAAACAAGAGGCATAAGACTTTTACAAGCTTTGAAAACCTGTCATTAAAAGGAAGGACTACTTTATTAACTTTAAATTTTTAGTAATTTCATTCTTTACTGAGAGGTTATTGGATTATCTTTTTTTAATACATGATATGCAAATATTTTGGTTTTGAAATTACTCTCCTAAGGAGCTGTAGCATTTCCAGGTTAACAAAATGTCATCTCCATGTTCTGCTAGCTTCATCAGTTTCTGTTGTGAAAAATTCTTTGTCCTTCTAGTTCTTAAGCTGCCACATTTCAGGAGAAGCATAAACTGTCTTGTCAGGCAGAATACCTCTCTACTTTTAAAAGACTATACAAGATACTTCATACAAAGGCTCCAGGAGCTTAGTATAGTTGTAAGTCAGCATTACAAAGACTAGCTGCTCCTACAACTCATGTTCCAGAAAAATAATGGAAATGTACCCTGCAAATCAGGGCACAGAAATGCTGCAAGCTCCACAGGCAACTCACCAGCAGACATCAAAAATCGATCAACTAAATAAAAATACCTCAAAGCCTACTGTCCTGGATCCAGTGGAGAAGCAACAGCCACATGAGTAAACTGAAACCTACTCAGAACTGTCAGGCACTCACAAGAAAGTATACTGAGGTTGAAAGCTCACCTCTTGTAAGAAGCCAAAATTCAGGGCAGGGATTCATACTGCAAGGAACCATAATCTGAAAGCACTATGTACCAGGCCAGTACTAGACTGGAAAACATCTTTTTTAAAATGACAGTCACAAAGCAGACTGTTCATTTTATTACTGTATAGGCCTGAATGTTTTAAATTACTTAGTGCTATCTGAATAGAAACCCAGTTCTGTATCACTAAGTAGGATTATAAGCCCCAGAAATACAGGCATCAAG
Organism: Corvus moneduloides; assembly: GCF_009650955.1. Classification (NCBI taxonomy): domain Eukaryota; kingdom Metazoa; phylum Chordata; class Aves; order Passeriformes; family Corvidae; genus Corvus; species Corvus moneduloides. The sequence goes on along the minus strand of NC_045479.1, from coordinate 24,570,688 downwards.
GTTTTGGATGCTGTCAGTTTAATTATTTAACTACGGGGGTTTTTTCACTATATTTGTTCTAAATCCCACAAAATGAAAGCATCAGCCTAACTTTTGCACTATTGTCATCATTATGCAACATCCACATCAGAAGTTGAGCATACCTTACCCATAATGCAGTTAGTGGAACATTCCTGATTTTAGGATAGAGAACTCCTAACAACACTTCCTTGTGAATTTTATGATTCTGTTTATAAATGTAAAAATACATAGCCTAACAGGCTCATGTTCCCTTATTCTCAAAGTGTATGAAGTAAAAGAGGAATTTAGATACTTGAGTCCCATACTTTTTAACCTTTTAATCATCTCTGCATGAATGCTTCAGGATAAAAAAAAACCCCCAAACCAAAACACCACAACAAAACATAGCCAGTGCCAACAGAGTTCTGAAGAGTGATTTAAACAGAAGGCAAGTGCTAGCTCACAATTAGACACCAAGAGGTAAGAAAAGTAAGAATTAACCAGTTTGACAACAGGCAGGCAGCAATATAAGGGAAAGATTCACATTGACAGATATGAACAGGGTAGCAACTTGAAATAAAACAAGGATTAACAGGTGACCTCAAGACAGCTTGTAAGTGGCACTGGACAGTGAGACTGAAAAACAGGACAAGCCTCAATGGCTGTGTCACTGGTTTTGAAAGAGCCAAAGTATGAAAAAGTAGCCTAATTCCTGGCCTACTGATTCAGTTCAATAATTATTTCTATAAATATTAATGAAAACTTTGAATACCTTTATCTAATGCCATACCATACACAATCTTTTCCCTTTTCCTGTACTTGTTAGGAATTGAGCATTATTACACATCCTGTGCAGTCATATTTTTCATCAGAATTTTGTGTACCTAGATTTTTAGTATACAAAACATTAAAATGGCAGAACTAGCTATTTTTCCTCCTTTCCCTTCAACAACACTGAAGTTGTACCACACTTCATAAATGCCTTTCTGTAAATTACTTTAGTCTAAGTCCCTCACTCCCTCTGAATTCACAGGCTTTTGTTTTGAGAGAGGAAGGAACAACTAGGAGGGGAGAGGGAAATTCTACATTTAACATGAACATTTAAATTGCATTTTTTGATGAAGAAGTTTCCTGCATAAGCTCAAAACTCCTGCCAACATTGAAAGAAATCTAAAAATATTTCAAATCAGGCATAAAATTTTAGCTTCCTCCTGCAAGATTTTACAGCAAAGGAACAATTGAGAAACCAAGTTTAAGTATTATCTGTGCAGTAATCCTTAACTGATGGATCAAAACAGCTGAAAAGAAATCAGTCACAAACAAGAAGTTCAGTGCTCGTTGATGTTTTCAGAGTGCCAAGGTTGTTAATGGAAAAAGCCTAGTAATCATTATTAGCTAATTAGCTACCACAAAATGTAATTAAAAATTAAAATAATAATCCAAATAATAGTAAAGGGAAGAGGGTTCCAAGCAGAAATACTGGTTTTCTACTCCTGCTTGTGCAATGGAGAGGTAGCAGAAGATTTCACTCTGATATCAGGGAACCAGAATGACCCAGGGCTTCCTGCCTCCCACCAGCAGCTCCAGCAAACATGACTGGGAGAGAACACCATGAGGATCTTGCTTGTATGCCCAGTTCTGAAGGGATCAGTCCTACAAAATTCTCTTCATTGTAGCCCACTGGTGAGCCTTTGCCACCTCATGGTGGTGTTCAGTCAAAGGCTGGACTCAATGATCTTGGAGGTCTCTTCCAACCTTAATGATTCTACGATTCCTTTTTTTTTTTTTTTTTTGAAAGGAAGAAAAGTGACCCTGAAAAGCCAGAAACCAGACAGCCCACCCTGCAACTACTCTAAAAAGTGAAGGGATACTTCACTGTACGATACTCACTAGCAGATCATTTGGCTAAAATAGACCATATATTATTATCAAATAAGACTTCCACATTTGCCAAAACTAAATTAGTTTTTAAAACTCTTATGCTCATTTGAAAAAACTGACTTCTGCACAGGTTTCTTCCCCTCTGTATAGCACTAATATTAGATAATTATTGGGATCAAGAGTGTGCTATTGACAGGTGCCAGCTGTCTTTATCATGTTGATGCCATTTTAAAGAAAGTGTATTTTCTGTTAGTCTGATAACAAGGAAGAAACTGAAATCAAACAATGGAATCAGTTAATATGAAAAGCCCTGGCCACAAAACTACCAAGACACTAAGTGTCTCCAAAAGCAGCCAATGGACAGAAGGGGAAAGGCCATGCACATAATACACTCTCTGCTGGAAAACAATCCAAAGAATGGCGAAAGGATATGCTGACAAAAAACTGAAGGGAAGAACTGTAGAAATTTCCCAAGTAGGCAAAACTGAGAACATGAGCGCAACTCAACCACAATATTAAAAAAAAATTAAATTACTAATTAAATAGAAATGTATGCATTAACAACAGTGGTAGAAATAAACACTAAAGTGAGAACTGAGTCCATCAATAACTTTCCTTAAGCTTAATTTCCAATGAGTTGCCACTGAGTTTGCCACTCATTTCAAGAGTGGCAAAGGCAAGCATGAAAGCTAACTTTACATCTGTCTCACCAGGTTGTTAGGAGTCAAGCAGGAACACCATTCCTCATGATGTCTGACTGCAAGGCTTAAATTTTCTGATCATACCTTACATAGTGTTAATTAGTTTGAAGGACATAAATATTTAGTCTTTAAAGTGACTTGCTCAGCTCTACATAAGGCACAATTTTTTTTTCTTTTTCAAAACCAGAGGAAATCTCCTTTTATCTTCAAGTCTTGACCTGGGTGTCTCAGAATACTATACAGTCTAGGATGCCAGAAAACCTGAGACAGTTACAGAACCAAGCCAGTTCACAGGCATAAAGCAGGACACATCATTTGTTTTCCACTCTATCATAGAATCTTCATGTAAAACTTTTAGGTTATTTTCAGGCCGGCACCACAAAGAAATTAATTCTTGCAGTACCCAAATCTTTATATCCTGATATTCATGGTAGCTCCATGAAAGATGATTTTGGTCTCATCTCTTTCAGAATACTTCATTCACGTATACCTCATGTCTCCTGCCTGAAAAAGTTGGGAGTGGGCAGGGAGAGATGGGGAAATAACCTGACAAAAGGAAAAAAACTGAACTACATTACTGAATACTTAAAAAAGGTATTTAGTAGAAAAATGAAAACAGGTCACTAGATCATGTAAACATTTGTAAATTAACGGCATCATTTTAATGATACCAGACAATATAGTGAAATATACTTTGTCTAAATTTTTCTAGGACAAATTTTTAACTATTATAGAGACAAAACTCTCCTCAGACAAGGAAAGAGGATAATCATTTACAGATTGAAGAAACACTGAAAAACAGACTTCAGTGAGTAGTCCTGTCCATCACAGAATGGAGAGAAGGACTAGTTGCAGTCATGACTTTTTTGCTTAATATATAATGATCCTAATTAGTTCTTTATTAATAACACTAAATACCAGATGCACAACTCTCATCTCCCACATTCTCTAAATGACAATTGTTTCAAAGCAATGCTTTATACACATTTGCGTATTCAAAGTCAGTATAAAGAATTTGGTTTCAAATGTAAGGTCACTTAATTTTTGGAGCACGGATACAAACTTCACCATTACACCAAGAATTAAGCATGCCAAAGAAAAGCATACCCTTCATTGGAGGAAAGGACAGGTACTTCAATCTTACTTCCTGCCCCACAGGCAAAAAAAAATGAAAGCTAGGTATCCAAAAATATAAACACAGGCACCTGTTTGTATACACATAAATGTGTGTTCACACTCACAAAGATCCTCTCTGTGTGGTGAAAAGAAAGCACAAATAACTATACTAAAATCAGTAATTAATTGCACCATGATGTCTCCTCTCTCATGTCTATTCCCCACTGAAACCTGTAATCACATCCTTGTCAAAAGATGCATTCAATACCCTGGATTGCTGCAAGTACATCCACTGATAGGTTCTCATTTTTCAGCTCCTAATCTAGAGCCAACCCTCCTTCAAAGCTATTTAAAATGAACACAACTCCTAAAGTACATGCAGCACAATTGCCAAGTCCTTTCTCTAATAATTACTTACTTAACTTGCTGCTTACAGCTAAAAAAGTGTTTTTTCTTAGACCCTAAAACAATGAAAGCATCTCTCCAAAGGTCTACCTAGAAAACAGATGTTAACTCCAGTCTTCGAGTTTTTCATTTTTCAGTCTGTCTCTTACACAAAGCTACAAGCAAGCTAACAATGATTCAGATTTTTGTGAAGTGTAGGGACCATGTTTTAAACACAGATCACTTGCAATGTTAACACTAACTCAGTGAGTAGTCAGGACTATAAAATTGTATTTATAAACCTACAGAAGATTATGACAATGGCTGTGTCATTATGAAAACCAAAGTAATTCGTGCCTTAACATCTGCATCTTCAGGAAGTAAGCAAAAAGCAGGACACAACATTGTATTCAACAGAACAGTTGACATGCTCCTGTCCCAACAAGGTATGCTGAGAATCAAAGGTACCTTTAAAAGCAACACACAATCCAGTCTCACAACACAGCACATGCTGGCAAGTACAAGGAAACAAGAAGCAGCACACCTTCAATATAGGTCAGTCGGTAATCCACAGACACCAACACCTGCACCTAAGGGCCCACGTCTAATTCCTTAAATTAGTTCAGAGGGTGGGTGGGTAGGACAGAAAACCCTTCCAGTTTTCACAAATGATATACAATCAGGGTTAGTATCTCTTTACAAGTTTTCTCTTTCCTTCCTGGAAGCGCCCAAAATCATATGTTCCTATCCTTAGTGGGTGGCAAAACCCCCTGTCTTTCTAAAGATTTTTCAAAGCTTAATTTTCTAAGTACCTCCATGACAATAAATAATAAATATTGCATGTAGGTATTAATTAAAAACATCACCACCAGTTGATGTTCACTCCACGTACCCCCCCATTTCAGCCAAGCAAGCTCTTGTTCCTCCAAAACACAGTGGCATTTACCTCACTGACCTTGGGACTGCCTTCCTCCAGTATTTCTCCCTCATCAGTTTGCATGGGAACAGGATCTGTGCAAAGCTCTGCAGAAATGCAAAATACTGCCTAAAAGATAAACAACAAAGATATATTTTAAAAACAATGGGGATTTTTGCCTTTAACAATGTTATATGAGATTGCAGTGCACATAAACAACAATTCTAGGCTACGACCTTTAATACTGCCATTCTGCACATATTTGCTGAAACTGTTTAACACAAGACAACTATTATTCAGGATAAAATAAAACTACTTACTTATAAGAAAAAAACCTACTTAACAGGAATATACTTTCTTTTTAACTTTAAAGCATCATTGCTGAGTATTTAACGTAGTCACTGATTTTACCCATTAAAGTCACAGTCAGAAAGGAACAATCACGCAGACCAGAGCTGAGCAATTCTTTCTTACTAGGAAATAGCTTTTGTGCAAATATAAGCTTCAAAGACTCAGCTCACAGACAATCTAAAGGATATTAGTTTGAAAAATTATTAAGACTTCCAGTGATCTCACAGTACCTCTGAAGTCTTACTTTCAGGATTTTTTCCTTGACTTCATTTCAAAAATAAATACATTCTAGAATCTAAATGGTTCAGGGAACAGACGAAGTTCTTCACCTTCAGATTGGCATTTCCAATCTAACCCAGATCAACATATCCCAGTATTTCCAACATTCAACACTATTAGGCAACCTATTTTTAAGTTCATTTGACAGTATCAGTGCAGTTCCAACTGAAAAAAATCCGCACCCCAAACTCCATTTTTCAAATTGTAAAGTAACTTATGGAAGGATGCAATACAATTAGGGAGACTTTGGTGTTTAGGATTAGAATGTCTTCTACTTCAGAGGATGAGGCATCTTTCAGGGGTAATGGATCAAATGCACCAGCATAAATTCAGCAGGAATCTCTCACACCGAAAATGCAAGACATAAGCCATGACCAGATCTCTAACATTCCAGGTATATGGAAAGTAAGGGCTCCCACTAAGGTAAGCCAAGAGTTGTTGGCCTTTAACAGTTGTCCCTCTCAAGATTATGTAACTCTTCAACTGCACCAGCATTTAAAATCCATTTCAAGTTACTCCAGCACCTCGGCTAAAGAGGTACTGACTGTCACCTTCGCAGCAGCAATTCCAAGCCTGGAAACTGACAAGCGAAAGCTTCTAGATGATGCACCTCCTTCACTTCATTGTTAATGCCTGTTCAGAGTGTAGGGCTGTCTGCACTCCAATCTCCTCTGTTATGTTGCACATAGCTAAGACAACATCTGTCATGGTTGACTCAAAGAGTGAAGAACATGTTCTACAAACATTAAGGGCCTGAAGCTATAAAATGTTACATACAACTTAATAAATCTTACAACCAACAAACTGTTCCATTCAGTAATATCATGCATTCTTATGCAAAGCACAGAAGTTGCAAGGACTTAGAGCGCAGTAATTTCCTTTTCTGGGAAAAGAAGGAATAAGGAGAAAAGAGAACTCTTACCCACTTAAACATTCTGCCTTCAGCACATAATCAAGAATCAGAGGTATCAAATACTAAGCATGGCATCGATGCCAAGATCCTCTTGCCTGTAACAAATGTTTCTTGCTTTTTGTTCTGCACCCACAGTGGAGGAGGCCAGGCTGGACAGTCCCTGTCCATGGTACTTCTTCGCCATGCTCGGTTTCTGAAACCCACTCCAGAACTTCTGGAGTTTTGGAGCATGATTTTACAGTATCAGAGTCAAGTAATGGGGAAGCTCCTCAGATTTTTGTTAGACAGTCTTTTGTCTAACAGCCAAAACAGCTTGGGCCAGAAGGATTCCTGTGGCACTTACCTGGCCTCAAAATCAGAGAAATAAGCAAGAATGAACTTGAGCTACAGAAGCATTAAAAAAAGCTTATATATATAAAACAAGACCAGAAAGGTCAGACCAAGAGCACTGCAAGGGGAAGTCACTTTTCATTTAGAGTGCTGGAAGAACTCAAACATGAGCCTCTGAAAAACTGACGTGTTTTATCTTCTGAGATCCCTCACTACCAGAGGAATTGGCAGTATCTGACACCAGTTCTTATACACAACTCCTGGAAGAAGACAAAAAAATCACCAACCAGTGCATCTCAAAGGAGGAAAGAAAAGGTCAGTAGAATTAAGAAATTTTTAAAAAATGGAAAGGCTACAAGAAGAAAGACAAGCAAGCTCTTCCACAGACAACAGATTAAATACACTGGAACTATCCAGAACTCAGATCAGAGCAGGAAATTGAATTAATAAACTCTCTTCCTTCTCCATTGTATTTTCTTTTCCATGAATTTCTATTCTTCTCTCTTCATTTATCCCATAATTAATGTTTTATTGGTTTTAACATTTAAAGAAAACGTATTATATTATGTCATACAATGCTTAGTTAGAGCAAACTCTCTCCCACGGAATGATAAAAAGGTAGTTCTAAAAGGCTCAGTAATTTACCAGAAAACTTCACAAGGGAAAATGAAAATCCACCAAAAAAATTTTGTAGCTGGTGCAGGAAGACCCTAAGCCACAGACTACAAGAGGTGTTGCAAGAGAAAGTTTTGCTGAACACCATCCTTTTATCATTTGGTTGGGGTTATTTTATACTTTATTGCATTTGCTTCTCGGTTCTTTCAGGAGACAAAACATCCTGCAGTAAACTACGAGCCCAATTCAATAATTTTTATATTCTTTTGCGTATATGAATCATTGATTCCCTTAGCCACTGGCATAAGAATGCTGCATTGCAAGTTTATTTATTGCCAAAAGGAGACACTTCAAGATTCCTGAATCCTTGGGACACTACCTCTGTGGCAGACTTTTGTAGCAGTCATTTACAACTGAGGGTGACTTCTCAGCCAACAGAGACTGCTTATTGCCAGCACATCAGTTACTGACATCACCAGTTACTGCCATCACCTCTTCAGCTCACCAGCTTCTGACCAGAGTGCTAAAGGTGACACACAGGGTCATTTATTTTACACATGGAGGATGGGCCAGAAGTAAGAATTTGTACTAGCATACTAAAGGATCAGGAAAATGCCAAAAGCCTAAGGGCATTTCTTTACTTATATTCAATACTTAATGTGATATGTCAGGTTCCCAGGTGATAAAAGAAAAAGTTTATAGACAGTCCATTTAGATTTTCAGATCCAACACCTATCAACAAAGTCACTCCTGGAAAAGGTCAAAAGTAAGATAATCCTCTTCTTCTACCCTTGCATATATCCACCCAAAATACTTGAAATGTGACTGAAATCCCCCAATCTTTTTATTCATCTGATATCCTTCAGAAAAATTAATTAACTTCAACTGGAGCGAGATAACTCCAAGGGAGGTCTGACAAATAGCAATGCACTGGTACACCCACATATGATGTGGAAAATGCACATCTAAACTTAGGAACAACTTTTATTTAACTCTTTAAAATATAATACACTGATGACTATTTATTCTCAAAGGTAAAGACATTCATTAATATGAACCAGCTGGATTTCTTATGAACTTTAATGCCTACTACTATATTGTCCTGTCATAAACCAGTATGGTTTTGGGACAATCCAGTTTGATATTTTGTCCTATTTCTGTTCCATCTCTTTCTGCAGCAAAGATGTACACATTTTGTTTAGTGGGATCAGCATGATGGATGCAGCTACCAGCCATACACTCAGTGTAGGCAGAACAGTGCAGGCAGGCTCCTTATGGATACCATCTCTGCACTACTGCATTCTAACACACTTTGGGCAAGTAAAACATGAGCAAAATTTCCATATACTTATAAATCCCTGAAATAGCAGTGAACAAAGTACATCCTCTAGGCCTAATTTTCCCTCCACATAGAAGGGTCCAGCATGGAAAAACACAAAGTCCTCAATAGCAAGAGAGAGCTGGAATTCAAATTATTTCAAATTTGATTTCATCAAACAGGCATCACTGGGACAAAGCACCTCATCTAATTCAAGGGCCTTTCATGCAGCAACACGTTTTTTTTTTTTTTTATATTAGCAGCAGGAATGAAACATGGACTAAAGAGAAAATATGTTCTTCATTTTATAATGAAGAAAAAAACTTCTTCAAGCTTCTAAAGAGTGCAGCTGCAAGAGCAGCACTTATTAATGTACAACCAATTGCAATTCCTGTGAATTCCCAAGTCTAAATTGGATATGGCCCACTAGAAAACCCCTGAAGGACAGGAAGACTGTGCCAACTGTCACCATTAAGCAGAAATTGAAGGTAGGTTCCAAACTCTCTCACACAGCAAAACAGGCACACGAGTGCTCTTCCAAGATGGTGATCCTGTATACAGGGCATACTTGAAACAAGAGCAGTTAGAACAAGGCAGTACTTGACTGTGTCTTAAATGAGACTGAGCTTATTTGACACAATTGTATCGACACATAGTGGCTCTCACCATTCTCTAGGTACAGACAAAAAAGTGTTCATTTTTAACACATGATCCAGCCATATTGTATTTAATTGCTAAAGCATTGTATTACACCAAGGATGTTAAGAATGTACAAAAGCAACACAAAATTTAATGTACAGAAGAAGAACAGAATATTTTTCGTCACTTTAAATGCAAGTTGCTCTGAAAGCAAGAGCATTCAGAAGATAAAAAATCTTTGACTATAACTTTATTGCTTATAGGAAAGAATCACTTACCAATTCCAGTGACATTAGAATCTCAACATAAATTAACTAATTTTCAAATAAAATGGTAAATCATAGACGTCAACTTTAGCTCACAGAAACAAATCACATCACGCAGTTACATAAACTTCACACCCCAACCCACAGGAAATAACACACTAGAAAGTATATGAAAACAGATATACATTCTACAGTATCTTGAGAACCAGCATAGGCTATTGTTCTTCTCATCTCCAACTTTCAAGGTCACAATACTGAACTTTGGTTGATTTTTACCTTTGACAGTTTCCAAGGGCTGCCAAAGCCCACAAGGATCCGTCCTGGCTACATTCAGTGCAAAAACGAAACCCTAAAAGGAGAAAAAAAAAAAAAAAATTAAAACATCAACCAACCATGGGCATTAGTAAATAAAAAAACACGTAACAATAGAAGTCAATTGTCTCAAAATCTCAGCAAACCTAGGTGCACAAAAGTGAAAGGAACAGGTTGCCATCAGGAAAATATTTTCTTAAAGTATCCCCACAACCTCCCATCCAAACCTGGAAAAACAGTAAACACTGGTAGTGTGTGTGAGAGAATCCCCTACTGACTATGAGATACAACAGAACAGTAGGAGGCTCTAGAAACATAATTTGTGTTCACTACTGGGAAAAAACATGGGGTGAAACTGGTTTCTTGTATAAGAACTGAGAGAACACACACAAGTGTGTTGCCTTGCAGTTAAGGAAGGTGATTATGTAATCCTACCGTAACTCCTGAATATTAAATATTACATGTAAAAATGAATCCCATACGTACCAATTGTCAGGTATTTAATCTTATTTTGAAAGACCAACATAGCAGTGCAGCACTGGCTAACAATCCAGCCCATTTCAAATCATACATAATCTGTCTTAACCACAGCTAGTATTAAATACTTCAATTTCGGTTTTGCAAAACATAACCAACTTCCAGGAATTAAAAGAAGTTCAGAACTATCAGCTTACCACCATACATCTTTCAAATATCAGCTGCTGTTGTAACTAAACAAAAACATCACATACTCAATTAGGATATTGGGAAGTTTGCTTAGTCATTCCTAACTTCAAAACAATACAGAAATATTTCATGGTTTTTCATCTACAGCACACTGGCAGTGTAACAGTAATGATTTACTATAAAAATTATACAGGACAACCCAGGTCTCACTGTGATGGTAATTCTCCACTTCACTTTTCAAGGCTGAAGATGGAAACATACCTTGTAACCAATTAGAAATAATTTGGTAGAAGGAGAGATACTACTGGTGCTTGAGAAGAGGATTTGCAACCTCCTTATTTCACATGGTTTAGAACAATCTCTTTGCATTACTTAGGTGGAAGGAAATCCAGGAAGGATTAGTACTTCAAGGAAAAACGAACTAAAGATATCACTCTAAACAAAGCAGCTGGGAGGAATGGGAAAAGGTGGAAATCCTCAATCTCTTACAAAAATAAAGAATCCAGAGAGGAATATTCAGGAACGGCAGTCACATACCCCACAAAATCACTGTGGTGTTCTACAGCAAAACATGACATGAAAAAGGGTGTCCATTATGTTTAATTTAGTGCTGCACAACTTCATATTTTGTTCAGTATTAAATTCCTTGCACTGATGTTTTTGGTAATATATGGAAAATGTTTCAGCTGTTTACGTAGATATGACACAAGTACTTTTAACAAGATAAAGAACTGTAACTTGAAAAAGGTATCATATACATTAGTCTGTACTGCTCTTCTTGAGTAACATGAGAACAGAAGGACTATAAAGAAGTTAAAGACAACCTATACAACCAAAACACAAGTCCCACATCACAGCACTTAAGTCTTTTTACATGAACAGCTCAAATATAAACTAACAAACCATTTCATGAAACAGAACCCTCCTGAAGATGTCAGGGGGTTTTTAAAACTACACAACATGATCTGCTTGAGAAAATCCAACCATGAGTGAATTTGTGGGTTTTTTCTCATTAAAGAACATTTGAGTCAACATTAAGGGAGACATGTAAAATATGCAAAAAGATACTTCTCAAATGGTCCTAAATCAGACTTCAATTTAGTAAATCCTGTCTCTAGCCTTTGAGTCTAAAGACAGTCTTGAAATATAAAGACACAATATTTCATCATCACCTTCCTGGTGTTCCAAACCATTTACATAAACAATATTTAAGATGTTAAATGTTTCTCCTCTCACTAAAAAAGTAAACTGAAAAGACTACTTTAAAAAATGTTTTGCTTACACCTTTTTGCCACTTTCTACTGCACAAAGCAGCACTTTTCTGCTCATACCAACTTTGCTAAAGAATCCATTAAAGGTTACAGTGAACATAAAAGGTATTTGTCTTCACTTAGCTACAGCAGCCTATTGTACAGTACATATGCTACATATCACTTCTCAACTGTAATCAAGGTTACATCGCAACTATAATCAGCCAAAGGCTGCCAAGCAGTTAAGTTTTCCAAAGTCCTTTGTGCTTTGTCCCACTGTCTTTTCAATGTGACTGAAGCATATATAGACACACATTTATGTGCATATACACATATATGTGTATATATATATAACAAAACATCCTCAAAATTATTTCTACCTTTTCTCTTCAAGACCTTCAACACTCTACACCATAATGTTTAGGAAAACTACCAAACTGAGGTTGTTGGGAGTACTCTATCTTAACTGACTGACAGCGCCTTTTTGACAGTCAGAACCATAGCAAGAGTTGTGATGATACCTGGAGCAGCAAGGAATTAAAATACAGTGAGTTGAGAATACCAGCTGCTTTCTACATTCCACATCAAAGTTTAACCCACTCAAGAGATTTGTTTTGCAAAGTTGGAAACAAACTATCACTTAAAAAATCCCATTCTTCTCAATTGCTCTTCTCTGGTTCTATCAGGTCTTGCACATTATCGGTTTTCAGGCACTGAAAAGGGCTACTTCCCACTGCTAATGCTGCTACTACTTGTTAGCAGTAGCAATGCTCAGAATCCCAATGGCACAAAAGCAGCCATTACCATAAGTATTACAACTATCATGGCATTTAATGGTGCCCCGGTGGCAAAAAAGGCACACAATCAACATGCTCAAGATGCCTACAATCCACGTATACCAGCATTCCCAAGGATTCAGCACTGCCGGAGCAACACCAGTGCAACCAAGACTTTATTTCAGGGCATTTGCAAAGTGACAAAGTCTTCAGAATAGAGAGGACCAGAGTTCTCTAAGGGGCGGTGAAGAGAAGAGTGGATGTTACACTAGACCAGAGACACTAAGTATTTTTCTCCATCTTAAGCAAAACGTTGTGATGAGTGAGAAGCCTGCCTCTCAACAGCTCAACTTTAAACCTGAAAGCTATAAATAACTCCTTTACTGCTGATAATCCCAACAGAATCACCCTGTCAGATTATTCACACCACTAAAGTCAACTCAGGATCGAAGGTTTGCTTTCGTACCACCAGTAACACTCATCAAGTCCTATATGGCAGTGTTTATCAAACCCAGCAGTAGTAACTAAACTAAAATTGATAAGGTGGTAAGCAGCCATGTGCAGAGGAAAGGGGGAAGGGTGGTTTATATACTGACAGCAGCAATTACAAGAGCTGAAGACAACGCTACTAAAAATCATTCACATGCAGGACAGGACTGGAAGATACCATACCTTGCAAACGATCTCGTTCTTACAATCTTCGTGTATTTAATTATGAGAGTATCAAAGTTACCCGTCTTAAACCACCCTTTTGTTTTGTTTGTTTTCACAGTAAGAGCTGTGTTGTTAAGGAATTCACACCAGCAGGGCAATACCGGTGCTAAGTCCTCCAGCAGCCACGAAGGCAGACAAGCATCCTCTGCTGCCCAAGAGAAGCTCTAGGTCTTGGCACTGCACCCCATAATGCAGCCTCGGGCAGAAGATTATGGCCAGACTGAGCCAGGACACAGGCAGGAAGAAGGGCAGGGGAGTGTGATGGAGAATGAAGGTTAAGTCACAATCTGCTTTTTCTGTTTTCTAAACTTCACTCTTTTATAGCTTATACCCTGAAATTTTCCAAAATAATGTTCCATATTTATCTCACTTCTAATGATTAATAACAGAGGGGTTCTTTTACACAGACATTTTGACTTCCCACTAACATGATTATACATGCAGAGAAGTCCAAGATCTTAGCACTATTATTGTCAAAGAAAACAAATGCTGAGTTGTTAAGCAAATAATTCTAAACTATAATTGCAAACACCAACTTTGAACATAACCAGCTGCCAAATAGAACTTCATCAATATTTATAGCATGACATCAGTCTGAATTGTACTTTTCAGCTATTTCGGCACCTAAGAAAGGAACAGGAAGCTAACTTTCAAAAACCTGTTTTATATTCAATAATGTTTTTTCAATCTTCAAAGAAATAAGGCAATACACTCATTTTTATGGCTAATTTTTAAATTTAAAAGCACAGTGCAAGTTATTAGTGATACAATGCTAGTCCTCAACACTGCAATCTTTGCTGAACATGTTTAGTTAGTACTACTGAATTTGGAACTACTTGCAAGAAGAGCTTCAGACCTGCTCAACTATGTGTGAGGTCAGGGCCCTAAATTTTCAGTCTTTTGGGTTTGGCACAAAAGAGTTCTTCAACTTTCTCATCTTATTTCCTCTGAAAGTGGCATTTAAAGGAAAGGTAACCCAGCTTTATTATTAACACCAAAATCATAGAAGTCTGCCTTTAGGCTACCTATTTGAACTACGCGACAACTGATTTCCACAGTCAAGCTCTCCCACCATATTTAAAAACCTAACTCTTGAAATTTGCCCCGAGGTTTGAATGTTCTTCACTTACATGTTACTTTTTGTTCATCTTTCATTAAATCTGAAAATGCAGTAACACAAATTCTCAATTATTTTTTGTCCAAACTTTGCAAGACTAAAGTTACTTTTAGTTTATTTACATGCCCAGCTGTGGCAAGGGCGAGATAAGCTAATACACAGTATCCATACACAAGGCAGTGCCAGTTTATCTAGTTACCTTAAACTGGTGAAAGCAACATTATCCAGCATTGGTTAAGAACAGGGTTAGCGCTGGAGACGGAACAGACTAATTATGTCACTGTATTCTTGCCCTCAGGCCACCACAATGTAACACTGTCAGGAGCGTTTTCCTTTGCTTAGTAGACAATGTTAAAAAGTACTTGATACAATGGACTTCTACCTGTTTTCTCCACAGTCTAATTTAGTTTTCAATCAACAGGAAGTTCTTCTCAGTATGAATCTATTTTCTGCAATACATGAATTGCCAGGGACAGGGAAGAGAAAATTGGACTTTCAATATGGAAGAACCAGAGGAGTTAACTTCCAACAAATGAGAGCATTATCAGCCAGTTTTGGTTGCTTCTACAAGCACTCTGAAAATCAAAACGGCCAAGCAAAGAAAATTATAGACAGCTAATCTACTGCAAGTGTGGAGTTTAAAAAATGTGTGAAAAAGCCTAGCTCTGCAATAAAATACATCTTCCCCCTCTCAAGTACCATTTAGCAAAGTGAGTGTCATCGGAAATGTAGGCAACTTCCCCTAACCTTTTATTAAATATAACAGAAACACTGAACACCAACAAAAATCTACACTTGTTCTTCATGCTGTCACCACACCAGCTGCAGAAAGTAGAGGAGCAGACCCAAACATCTATCCATGCAAAAAGCACAGCTACAACAATAAAACCTCAGTTTTAGCTTTACTATCCCACTTTGCCTTCAAGGGCTAGGAAAAACAGGAGCGGAGCCTGTATGAAATCACCACAAAAAAGACACTTATTATGAGGGGCAGGGAAATACTATAGTGTTATAGGGAATAGTATAAAGACAAGATCCATTTTAAATGTGAGGATCCATTTCAAATGTGAGAAAATATTAAGTATTGAATTTTTTTTTTTTTTTGCAATGTCAATGAAAAATGGTATGAATCCTAATGGCCACAAACAAGCACTGTGGCTTGACTCTCTCATTTTTGTTCTCATCAAAAGAAGACTCATTTGCATTTTTAATTTGCAAGAATAGGCATCTGATAAATGCAACTCAAACCTGGTAAGACAGAATCTCAGCCATTTGACAAAAATACAAAAAATTTAATTTTAAACAATTTTTTTATCAGAATCCAAATACATATGGGAGGATAAGAATTTAAATTACAATGGCTGTAGTATTAAAATTTCCTGCATAAACACACATTCATGCCAAAGCGCTCTTTTTTTAGCTTCTTACTTAAAACAATCAAGTGGAACTTAAAAAACAAGCAAACAAAAATTCCAAAATAAAAACCCCAAACATAACTATCAGAATAAACATATTCCCAACACAGAGTGAAACTGCTATATTTACAGCAATATAAGAATGTTGTTATAATAACGCCAATACATCCAGGAAAAATCTCAATGCATAAAAAAATCCCAGAGGGGGTCACAAAGAAAGATACAAAACCCCATAAAAGTAGCTGACAATGCTTTAAAGCAAGTATTTAGAGCAATATGTATTATGGCCTTCTTTCTTAAAGGGATTTTGAGCTGCTTCAGATCAAGGATGGATCATAATTCATTCTGCAGTGAAGTATATTTTGGTCTTTGTAAGAAGCTGGGGTGAGGGGACACATCATCCATTCCTCTATCTCAGAGGCAAATTTTTTAAATCAAAACATTATCCTAAAGCTTTTTCACAAGTTCCTCGTCATTCCTCATGCTAGTTGCACCCTCTAATACTATTAACTTATGGCTTCTCAAGTCACGGTGCGCAAGCAACAGAAACTTCAGACACCTGAAATAGTATTTCACTGCAATCGTAAAGTGAGTGAGTGTATAGGTGACTTAATCTTCTACAAAATCTAACTTCTGGAAAAGCTTTTAAATCACAAAGTTACTGTACTGCTCCATAAAAAGCAGAATATACTGTCAGCTGTAATAAGAAAATAAAATGTACTCTGTGGCACTCCCATCTTCTCCAGAAAGAGACATCAGATTACTTCTGGGACATTTGGGGATCCTTAGAAGAGAGCTAAAAGGCTCTCAAATGTACAGGAGAAGACCTGGACAAACTGGATTTCTTCAGCTCCTGAGACACAGAAGTTCATAACTAGAGAACACAGACACCAAATTTCTGAGTAATTTGTATCTCTTGGCTGTAAGAAGCAGCGAGACAAGAGGACCTACTCCCATTATCACTGGTGGATCACCCTAAGGCTGAAATATATTTAGTCCACAGTAGACTGGCAAGTCCCTGAAGAGTTCCTTCTATTCGCTAGAGACGGGTTTTCTGTCTCTCCTACCACTTGTGATACTGTTGTGAGATTTATGCAGAGAGGTCACAAAGCCAGGGGAGTTGGCAATGAGATTACCTTGGAGCAACCCAGGAGTTTCTTAGTTCTGGTCATGTGGAGACCTATTGGGCCAGTCCTAAACAAGAAGACCAGCAAACAGCTTTCCAAACATTTAACTTCTGGATTTAAAATCATACACTTAATTTAACTAGTGAAACTCTCTCACAAAGTCTACCTTTGCCACGTGAACAACACACTAGAGAACTGCAAGAACAACCAGTGTTTGTGGTAAGAAAAAAAGAGGGACTCGAGTAGGAAAAATCTCCTGCAACCCTAGGATACAAGATGATCAGAGGAACAGGAAGAAGCATTTCCAACAAACAAAACAGAGGCCAGAATCTGAAAAATCCTCAAACTTAGCAGAAGAAAGCCAACGGTATTCACAAAAACTATGTTCTTTATCAACTACTACCAAATCAAAGGGCATAAATTTCTCCTATTACAGAACAGACTTTACTAATGAAAAACCCAATACACTACTGAAAAAGTCTGCCAGGTTGTTTTTCTTTATAGCACTTTTTATGACACTCTCAAGAGTCATGATAAAATTATAGAATACATCAATGACTTTTACTTCATTACTCAGATGAATTAGAGGACTTCCCCTGACACAAGCAACATGATATTATTGTATCAGTCTGACAGGGGATTAGTCAAAAGGTATCTAAAATTATCAACTCTTTGTTTTGCAACTTTGCTTCTTATCCTTTCATCCACTAATTAGCTTTCCAGCCTCCCATCTTCTGTCTAACATGGTCAAAATATATCAACTTCCAGGTTATTTTTTACACGTTTATTCTGACCAGTATCCTGTAGCACGCAGCACAAGTGCTGCCTTATGATACCTCCCATTTCTCCTGACAAGCAGGATGTTGCTCCACAGACTTAAAAGCTAAACTGGCTAAGAGCTGCTTTCAGATCCATTTCACTTTTTAAAGTAGATATTTTAAAAAATTTAAACAGTGCAAATCTCAGATAGAACATTAACTTGCTTCCCAGATTTTCTCACTGAGGAACTATTGTGTTTTTTCTAATCCACAGACATTAAATCAGGAAATACATGCACGATATCCAATTTCAGAACTACTAAAGCTGGCAGGGCCCAGAAACGCAATCCGTACTGACTAGCTGAAACTGGAAAAGGTCATCTCCATAGCTCACAACATGGTAAACACGGAGAACATCCAAACTCCAACCACAACCCTTACACTGATGAAAACTTAAAAACCTCAGAACATTGCCCTACAACATGATGCAAACCATAATAAGTGCAAAAACACCCTCTCCCTCTAACCGCTATAAGAAGGCAAAGGGAAAAAATAAATTTAACATACTCACTGCCTACTGCTCTAAAGGAGAAAAAAATAAGTGACACCAATGCCTTGCAGCAAAGCATGTTTACTTCCCTGAAGAAATAGAAAATAATGAGTAAAAGTGCAACACAAAGAAGGCATGAACAGAAGAGAAATGTAAGGAAGTATCAGAGTTTTACTATCCGCTGAAAGGGACGGGGAACAGCGATCAGAATATCCTGATTACTCTCACCCCAGTCACCTCGCAAGCAGAAATACCAGCAGGCAACTACTTGTCTGACAGTGACAGCTGGCTCAAGTACCAAAAAGTGCTCCTATTTTTATTAGCAGATAGTAGCCAAAAGTTTCGTTTGGATTCACAAAAAATTAACATGAATTCTTCAGTCCATATTCCACACACTGCTGAAAGAACAAGTAACCTTAACACGTAAGTTTTATGTGAAAATGGAGAAAGACAGTAAATTCTAAGTTAATTAAGACTGTTAGCAAGAATATATGTCTGTTTCTACCACAACTGGTCAAACCATTAGAAATACGCATTACTGTTTGCTCAACATCTCTGTGCTGGGTTCTTGCAATTAGAACTGAAGACTGACATTCTCTTGCTATTCTTTCCCTAAGGCAGTGAAACATTTCATGACTGAAATTTCTGAAAACGCAAGAAACAGATCATTAAAAGCAATTCCAGAGCAAACACATTTTACAAGCACTGAGGCGACAGAAAACTTTTAGCTTTAAAGAAAGCCAGTGGTACATATGTGCTAGTATCAGGTACTTCCCTCCTTTACTTACGTGCTAAACAGGCTTCATTTATCCTGTGAAGACAAACAATGCCAGTTCTTCACAAAAACACAGCTACTGACCCAAATTACACGCGGGTTAAGGATGAGTGAAAAATAAAAACTAATGATAAAGAAGTGAATAGCTGTAAGATGCAAGGTATGCTGTAAGTAGAAGTATTGCAGAGTTTGTGAACCTAATCGCAGCACTACGAGCAATTACTGAGGAAAGCCATTGCAAAGAAACTGGAAAATGACTGTTAATTGTTATTATTGCACAAAGCAGACAATATCTATGTATAAAAAGATTTCCAAGAAAATAAACACAATAATGGCAATAATGACTAGAAGAGACTCTGCATCCAAGCATTTTGCAGAAAATGGAGAATAGAGTAACCAAACCATTAAGCAGACTATTAATAAACTCATCCAAGTCAATAACTAAGCTTCTTAGACTTATTCTATGATCTCCAGTTCATACTGCTTAATTGTAAATCCAATCTCTTCTGTGAGCAGAAATACACCAGCTTTACTAGGGGGGGAAAAAAAGAAAAAAATCACTCAGAAATCCAAGAGAACAAACCCCATTTTAACATATTTTCAAATTACTAATTCTACAGCAGTCCTTCAATTCTTTCCATCATTCTGGCTGTAGCTATTCATCCCACTGTTCTAGATGCAGCTATCGCCAGATATGATTTTTATTATGCATTACTTCTGCAAAAAAATTAATTTCTGATTTCATACTTGCTATGACAGGGGGCAGATCTAAGGTAAAATACGCTACCTCAGAACTACACAAAATTCTCTCCTGAAGCTTCCTCCTCTGAAGTCATCCTCCAACACCAAGTTTTAATGGTGAAATAAACATCACCAAGCAAAGCCATGACACACACTCAACCTAAATATTTTACTAGACTATTAGATCACACAAACTCTGGCAGATTAAGCTTTGTCAAGACTTTTACATCCAAACGTTTGAACTTACTATTTAAATGAAAGTGTAGATCTCTAGCTCAACTTGCAGGTATACAGAAACTGCAGTAATGCATTAATTCAAAAGTCTGCCTAATCAAGAGATACTGACTGGTTTATCATTACATTTTTTCCAGGACTTCCATACTACAGGGTTTAAGTGCTTCCCTTTAAGCATCCCAATAACATTTTGCCAATTAGCACTGAAACTTCTGAGCTAATTCCCTACATATGCATAGTTCTACACAGAATGTGGTATTTACAAAACATTTACATGCAATATAGCTAAACAAGATAAGAGTAAATGTATAATGATGACCTCATCTAATCTCTACAAAGACAGATGTGCCTGCACCTTACTGCCCCAAAACCTCACAGCAGAAAATCTAACACACAGCTAACACCTCTCCGGGCTCCCTTCCCCCATCTCCAGCCTCAACTTTTTGCAGGGCAATTTCTTCGCTGAGGAATTGTCTAGTTACACCTGCAACTCAGTTAAACTCGGGTGGAAAGTCACCCCTGCAAACTCCTCCCTCGAGGTACATCTACCCAGCAGATCCTGCACTAACCACGGCTCATGTAGAAAACCTGGAACTTATCTCTCAAGTCGGGGCCTTGGGTAATGCAGCAGATGAGAGCATTCACTCACATCTCAACAGCACGCATTCCAAGGAATCTGTACCCTTAGAGAGTCCCCACAGGAGAGAAGGGCATTGCTGAGCAACTTCGGTGTGGACAAACTAATTATAAAGCTGCTTGAACTTGTGCACGTATTTTAATAACCCTACGAATCAAAGCAATCACCTCTACAACGCTTGTCGCAGGAACTAATTTCCAAAATCCATTCATATGGACAGCGATTTTACTGGAAAACAATAGGTAAAACAGACCTTTCAAATACAGAGCTATACAACCCCAAAAGATCTACTATTTTGCAGGAAGAGTCACAGTTTTTGTAGAGGTTGTAAATGTGACACTGAACTCTAGCAAGTCATGCTTAAAATATAGTAATTAATGGATTGTAAAAAAAGGAAAGTTAACTTTGCAAAGAGCTATCTTAACAAACGTTCATAAGGCCAGTGAAATGTTACCACGGAAAAAACAAGTACTGTTTACAGCAGTAAGCGTCTCTACTTTAGCTAGGAAAACACTTTGTTGAGACTTCGATTTATTCAACAAGCCTCAGCTCTATGCTGTAGTAGAGCCTCCTACATGCACTTTCATAAAGCAGATCTGAGCTATCAAGATACCACGCTGCAGGCAGCGCTTATCCACAACCAGAGAAGCGTCTCCAGAAACAAACATTCCCGCATTTTGCTACAAACAGCTGGGGAAACTTTATTTTCCGCCTGGGACACACCTCTGAACACGGTCACTCTTCCCACCCACCCACTACATTCACACACACACACACACACACACACACCAGCATCACGTTCCACTCATCCAGCGCGGTTTGCAGTGGTACCAACGCAACCTCAGCTCTGTCCCCACACTACAGCACTTTTTTTCCCCCCATCTACACAAGGGCTTCTCGGAGTCTTTCCGCCGCTGTACCTCCTGCCCGGCCTGGGTGATCCGGCGGGCGGGCGGGCGGGCGGCTCTTCCCCGGGGCCCTGTGTGGAGCCGGAGGGGGCGGCGGGGGGCACCGGGGCGCAGCCGCGGCGAGCGGCGGCCACACGTGAGGCGAAGAGGGGGCGGCGCTCGCCCGGCTGTGCCCCGGGACAGGCACTCGCCGGGGTCGGGGCGGGAGCAGCGGCCGCTCGGCCGCCGCCGGGGCAGCGCCCTTGAGCCGCCGCCGCTTGGGGCCCCTCCCGCCGGCCCGGCCCCCCCGTCCCTCCCCCGCCCCGCGGCACCGCGGCCCGGCGCCAGAGGCCCCTCAGAGGCGGCGCGAGGGTCCGCAAGGCGGGAAGGGCTCCGAGGGAATCCCGCGGCGGGAGCTGGGAGCGGGGATAGGGGATACGTGGGGGGCCCGTCCCGCACTCACCGCCGAGGCGCCGCCGCGGTGCGCTGAGCCCCCGTTCTTCTCAGTGCCGGGGGCGGCTCCGCCCGCCCGGGAAACACGAACCCCAGGAAGCAAAAGGCGAAGAAGCTGCGAAAAGCGTCGTCCCCCTCCCCCCCCCCTCCGCCGGCCCCGCCAGAAAAACACCA
Organism: Corvus moneduloides; assembly: GCF_009650955.1. Classification (NCBI taxonomy): domain Eukaryota; kingdom Metazoa; phylum Chordata; class Aves; order Passeriformes; family Corvidae; genus Corvus; species Corvus moneduloides. The sequence goes on along the minus strand of NC_045479.1, from coordinate 24,548,393 downwards.
CCGGGGGGGGGAAAAAAAAAAAAAACCAAAACCAAACTTTCCTTGCCGCCGTCTCTCCCTCCCCCGAGGAGCACGAACCCAAACACACCGGGACACGCCTCCGCACCGCCTCTCGCACCGCCCATTGGACGGCGCCTCGCCGACCCTCGCGCTGATTGGTCGTTCTGCCTGCTCGTCTTCTCCTTCCTCTCCCCTTTCCGCGCCTGCACGCTGCCCATTGGGAAGAGTCTGGGCGATCTCTCCGCCCATTAGCCATGACCCACGTCAATCACAGCAGAGCACCGCCTCTCAGGGCTTTTGATTGGGCTCTCGCGTCACTACACGCTCAGTGATTGGCTGCATTTGCTGGCTGTCAGCGGTTACCCCCCTTCACATCCCTCACTGGCTCCCGCCCCTTCTTCCTCTGCCAGTTGGCTGCAATATTTGCCCCTTAAATGGGGCACTCGCTCGCCCGCTTCTATTTGTCCCGCCCTTCCGCCCTACGGATTGGGCTGTGGGTCGCACCCTCCGACTCCATTAGAGAAGGAATGTGCCCGTTACACCATAACAGCGCGGAAACCCGCCCACCGAGCCGCTCTCCTCGGCGGCTCCTGGGACCCTCCTCAACCGAGGCAAGGTTACATCAGTGTGTGCACTCATTTGCCGGCCGCACGGGCGATCGCGGGAATGGCCGTTCAGCGGCGCCGCGACACGGCACCGACGCCACACTGCCCACCCTCCTCAGCCACAGCTACGCTTCGCCCCGCCCCTCCACGTGCACGTGAGACAACTATTGGGCAGGGTAGGTGTCAGTCGTGCAGTTCGCGAAGCTCATTGGCCGGGATCCGACGCCTGCGCAGCCAACCGGCGACCGCCCCCTGGTGTCACCCGCCGGATGACACAGCAACCGTGAGCTGGGGGGGGTGGGGAAAGGTAGGGTCGAGCTTTTGATTGGTTGGTTTCACTGTCAATCTCCCTGGAGGGAGGAGAGTGGGCGGGGCGATGGTGCGTGCCCGCCGCGCCCCACGTGGCCTGAGCAGCTGCGCACGTGACGGAGGCCCACGACCGGGAAAACTTGTGGAAAAGGGATTTGCGGTGACCACAGTGTCTTTCCTAAATGTAATCGTTACAAATACACGTTGATCTTCATTATCCGTGGAGTGGGCCGAGCCAGAAACAGGACTGCGGGGGCGGTCGGTGGGAGGCTGAGGCAGGAGCAGGCCCGGGGACGCTTTCCTGGGAGGTGGTGTGAAGGCCGGGAGGAGCTGCAGCCGCCTGAGCCCTGGGGCTGGAAGCGCCTGCAGAGCAGGTGTGGGTCAGCACTGCTGCATCTCAGAACGGGAAGGACACAAATGGGAGGTATATAAGCAGGACCTGCATGGCACAAAGGATTAACAGAGCAGAACCCGAGGAGCATTGGAGTCTCCAAAACTGACAGAAAGCACTGAGGGGAATACATGGATAACAGAAGCATGTGGACGATAAACTGGGAGCAAGAGGTTATCCTTGCTTGTACCTAATGTCTATGCTCGTTCTCATTCTCCAGTATATTTGAAGGCTGCTGTTCCATTGATGAGTGTCATTTCCTGACCTCGCCCACGGCTGCATGCCTGTGCAATCTTTCCGTTTGATCTCCTCTGGAGAATCCTGTTAACAACCTGATCAGCAGAACCGTGGAGCAGCTGAAAGTGCCGTTTTGGTGCTGAAGAGAGAACTCGAGAAATGGGATGTGCCTGTCACCCTAGTGAACAGGTCTGTGGGTGTTCGGTGAAAATGTGCTCTGTCTTGGAAGAGCCACAGAGCCCTTTACAGGTTAGTCACCAGCAGGAGGGACAGCTGCCAGCACAGCACAGCCATGTGTGCTAGTGGCACAGACAGCGGACAAGATCCGTGCAAACTCAGGCTACACGAGTCAGTAAAGAGCAGTGAATCTTCTGATGGCTTCTCCATTCAGTAATGGTAACTGATTTTTACATTGATTGGTGGGAAAAGAGCTCCATTAATATGAATGTGACTTCATACTGGATGTGTACATACTTGTTACTGTAGTGCTGTAAGGAATACAAAAGGCTCTGCAAAAATCAATACGAATTAGTAATATAACTTTTGGATGCACTTTGCCTCTCTTCCTCATTGTTTATTCAGTGTGTGGGAGCTGTCTGTGTCCTGTCTATCCACATGTATTTTTCATGTTGTAAGCAGACATCACTAATACTCCAAGAGTACAGGTTGCACGCTTTGGGAGAGAAGGATCTGTTCAAGATGCTGACCTTGTATTTGCCATAAGTAAAAAAATAATTAAATAATTTCCCTCTGTAAACTCTCTTTCCCCTTACTGGTGTTCTTTTGTGAGTGCTCCTTTCTATGTTTTGCTCAGGGTGTGCAGGTGAAGGAATATGATTTGTTTTGCATAAGCCTAGGGAGCCAGATATTTTCATTTCGGAGGAGCAAAAGATACCACTCTCCCTTGTTCCTGTAGTTTCACACTACAAAACAAATTTGAACTGTGGAAAGCAAGCAGATTTTGTTGGTTTGGCTGAAGTTATAATGGATGACTCAGGAGTTCCCACCCAGGTTCACCCATGGATTTGGAAGGAATCACAGCTTCCAGTCATGTTCTGGTTCTCATGAAGTCCAAATGCTTAGGAAAAAAATAATTCTTGCTGGTTTTTTCATACCTCCCCAATACCAGTCCTATCCAAAAAATGAAACCAAGTTGGACAGTGAAATCGCATTTTTTCAGCCACTGGATGTCAGTATTACACTACCACTGTGGGGCCTTTCCAGGTGCTGGGAAAGGTTGGATTTCTTTGGGGTGAAAATCTTTCCGCTCTGACAGTGAATTGATGAGAAAAACCATTATAGCTTTGGGGATTGGTCTCACTGCAGTATGAGTGTGCTCTTTGGCTCCTCAGGAAACAGGCTGGGACCCTGCCTGCAGAGCATCAAACCTCACACAGCTTGTAGCCAGAGAGACAGACAGACTTCAGTGTTGGGGTCAATTCCACAGCCTTTTGACTCTTACGTTATGAAAATACATCACCTCTTCTTTTTTAAAATGTACTTGTTATAAATACTGCATCTGACAGGGATACAGTCCAGAAGAAGCCTGCATGAAGGCTAAATGTGTCTAAACAAAATGTGCTGCCAGCTTGGGACAATTCTGAATGCAGGAATGAGAGAAGACAAGAATTTAGAAACAGCTTTGATATTTGGAATTTGTAGTTAGTGTTTTTGAGATCAGACACTGGTTTATTGTTTCCAAAAGTGCCATGATGTGATTTTTTTTTTATAGGCTTGCTAGGTTTTTAAGTTAATGTACCCAAATGAGCTCTGGATAGTCAGTCACTAAAAACTACTGATACTTTCAGAAAAGGTCTTTGCTAACCCTGCCTTTTTTTCTGCTTTGCGTGCCCTAAGCAGCAGCTGTCTTGTGGAAACAGAAAGGAACCAACTACTTACCTGCATAGTGATTAAGAGAAAGGTTACTTTTTGGAAAGCCACAGTCAAGTGTGTGCTGATGCTCTTTATGGTGCCCTATGTTTAAGTGTTTTCACATGAAACGTGACATTTAACATATGATATAATGCTGTGCTTTATCTGTGTCTAAAATGCAGGCAGCGCTGGAAAAGAAGATTGCTGTTGTTAAAAAAATTATTCATAAAAAAGTAATAAAAGAACTGATGTTCTCTTGTTCTATATAAACACAGGCTGATTAGATTATTTGCTTACTTACATCTTTCCCCTGGAAGCTGCTTTTTAATCCATCCTTTTCCTAGAAGACTTCAGGGAAGTTTCAGCAGGGATATGGCATCAATATATGAGGGGAATAAACCATAAATATTTACAAAGATTTTGATCCTGTTTAAATATCCTTATTTAAAAATATTTATCCTAATAATTACTTTCAGCAGAGACACCTGCTAAGAATTCAGCATTTCCTATTTCCTTCAACTGAGTGATGAGAAGTTTTCTCAGCCATTCTTGTGCATCCTTCTTGGAACTTTTCAGGGAACAAGCAAGAGAGAGGAAGTAATACTTCATATGCCTGGGAGCTGTAAAAATGGGGACAGAAAAAACGGATTTGTGTTTAAAATAGAGAAGAACAGATTTCAACACAATTATTTTCTCGCCACCCATAACAGCAGAGAGAAACACAAAAGAGCAGTTTAAGGAAAAACAAAGTAATGAAGACTAGAATTAAATTAAATAGCAAGAGGAAATTAAGGAGATGTCATGTAATTTTCAAATTTGTATGTTGGTCACGTGATTAGTGCTACCATTCCTGCTTTACAAAAAAACCCTAAAAATATCTTTAATGACTCTTAGTGCTCAGGACCTGAGCTTTAAGTCCCAGTCAGACACCTCCACGTCTATAACTGTTCTTAATATAGTAGGCTTATTTTGACATTACCTATTTTTATGTGTCATACCCAGGAAAGACATGCCGTTGCAATAGAAACAAGAGCAGTTTATGCATGTCTGGGGCACAGTGCTTAGCAGAAGTTTCAATTTGTTGTGCTGTCATACTCACATTATATTGTTGGAAGGAAAAGGGAGAAAGAATATTGTCAGCCCACAGCTAAAGGGAAAAATTGTTAATATGACAGCAGTGGTTTTAAATAGAGAATAATTCATAATACTACTTCGTTTTGTTTTTGCTGGAGGCAAATTAAAACAATGCTTCATTAACATTATTTGAAGCTATTTTAAATACAGCTATTTTCAGCAAAACAATGCTAACATGTGGAGGTTTTTTAATGAAAAAAGCAGACAATTAGGAAAATATTTTGAAAAATATTGTAGTCTTTTATGCAGTCTGTTTTTGCCAATTTTTTTCCCCTATGTTTAGTCCTGAAAGTGAACCAGCGAGCTCATAGGAGTTATCAGCTAGCAGTTATGCTGAGGCTGGAAGTTATGCAGCTCTTCAGACAAGATTTTTATTGACTTTTAACGTTCCCATTCCACTGTCTTGGTTGGATCTATGATACTCAACAGCAGTAGCAGCCTAAAACTGTTTTGCAAAATTGTTTTGTGTCACCTTTAGCTGAATCTAAATGGAATCTAAAGTATAGGTAGGTGAAAGCAATTATAGCGTTTTATTGTTACAGGTCCACCTTCATCATCAGGACAGCATTAGAATTTTACAGCTAAACATAGGGTAACTGCTATAGGCACTTTGTTCTCCAAGGTTCAGATCGACCTTGGAGTTTCTGTTTCTCCCAAATTAGGCAGTTTTGTGAGTTGTACTCATTTGTGTACCCACTTCTGTCACCCAGCTCCATCCCAACAGAAGAATCGGGTTTTGAAGAAAAAAAGAGGCCTGGGCACATTGCTGCCGGTTCCTTCCCTATGCCACAGGGAGTATGATATATATGCCCTTGCTCTTGCAAAAGGGAAATATCACACATGTATGATCAATACTGATGCTGGGGAAAGCTCCCACCTGTCCTTCTATAGCAAACTCTACTAGGACAGCAAGAGCATGGGATTGTTTTTTGTTTCTTAAATCATTATTCTTATTTTCTGGGAGTTGTATCTGTGTAGTAATTTAAGATGGCAGCTTTCCAAGGCTTTGCTGTGGTTCTAATTTAATTGAGTATGCTGTTTAATTTTTTAACTTGAGCTTTTTCCTCATATTCAAAAGGACTCCCGTTGTCCTTTATTATTAATGAGATCAAAGCAAGCAGAATGGCTGCCATTTCTCCTTAGTCTGGAAGTGAAACTATCCATAGTAGAAAAGCTCAGTGCTGTCTGCACTTGTCAGCAGCCCTGAAAGCAATACCATCAGCAAAGCATCTGCCTTTCTTTGGTCTGGTGAGCTGGACACAGACAGTGAGCAGGAATAATGCTCTGCCAGAAAAAACAGATGAGGAAACAAGGATGGCACCTGCAGAACAGGGGACAGGCTGAAGAGTTACTGTGGGGTGGGGCACTGGAGTGTGCACAATGCAGGGCAGAAAACCTGAGGGGGAAAAAAATAGGTTTCTTTTTCTAATGTGTGGAAAATTGTGCCTCTTCCAGGCAGCCCAGGTGAAAAAGAAAAAAAAAAAAACCGACCACAAAAGTTGCCATCAATTTTGATTAGGAATTTAAAGATGCAGTATGACTTTGTACTCTCATACACTCTGGAATGTGGTTGTATTATTCCCCCTTCGTGGCTTCCTTCCCAAAGTTTCCATAACAGGTGTTTCATGGAGAAGCATACAGTTATATTTCCATAAAAACCAGAACAACAAAAACTCACCAGAAACTCCATGCGTATCTGAGTTTTAACTGGACGGCTCACTGACACTTGCACAGGGGCCAGAGTCCAGGGTGCCAGGACCCAAGGGTAGAAAGCAAGAATAATTCTGAAAGGGAGCATCATCAGTAAGAAAGAGGAGGAAAAAACCAGCTGAAAGATAGCATAAAACTGAGACCGGTAGAAAAATGTGGTCACTGAAAATCTCAGTGCAAGGCAGAATGAAGGTGATGGTGGGGAAAACGTGGGGAAGATCTTATGTGGCAGGGAGTGGGAAGCTCTCTGGGAGGTTTCCTGGCTCGTGGGCCAGCACTGCGCGCAGCAGGACGTGCTCTGTCCTCACACGGAGCTCTCAGGAGCTGCGCTCTTCTCCTCGGCCCGATCAGCCAAGACCCTGCAGAGAGAGCTGCGTGGGGAGGCAGGAGGGAGATGACGGCAGCAGCGGGCTGTGAGTACCAGGAGGAGGAGCTGTGAAGGGAAATGGCCCAGGGTCACCCCGCGTGAGGTGGTGTGAACCCTGAGGAAGGCGGCAGGAGCTGTTCCCATGATTTTGCCTCCAGCAGCTCGGGAACAAAGAGCAGCCACGCTGGGTGAGCCAAGCTCTTTTTTCTTTACTACTCAAAGCTGATTACTTGCAAACCCCATGACTCACTCACTGTCCCAGCTCTGCTTCTGCAACAGTTAGCAGCAAAGTCAACCCAGGTTTGTGAGTACGGCTTTCTGTGTCACCTCCTCAGGGGAAATCTGCCAGCAGTTTCCCTGTGGCTGCCACGGGATCAGTTGCTGGGAGTTCAAGGTGGGGCTGTGTGGGCAAAGCCCTCAGGACCACGCCTGGGAACAATTCCTGGTACTGGGAGATGATCTTTTAGGGGACACTAAAAAATTATGTGCAGGCTCCACCACAGAAAGAAGACCCATTTGCTCAGGAGCTACAACAGTATTTAGTCCACTGTGCTATTTTCTTTTTGCATGAGGAAGGAAAGGCGATCAAAATTCCAGTGGATTTCATCAAGCACAAATGACCCTTCTAATAACACCAGGTTCTCTCTTCCTCACTCCAGAAAAAGCCAGGGCTTTTCTTCTAGTCCTGCCCTAAAGAGACTCTTGGATTGGTAGAGGAAGGTAAACACTGAGGCTTGCTTTCTTTTTTTTCCTGAAAGAGAGCAAAATGTTCTCTCTTTTATGACTGCTGTTCTGGATTCCAGAACCTTGCTAAACAGAGTGGTCCCTCTCAAGAGCCCTCAGCAGCTCAGTTCTAGTCTGCTTCCTCTGCTTGGACCACACTTGATTTCTGCTGCTGGATTGCTTATTGTCGCTGAGGGTCTTACAGAGCCTAATCCAGTCCTGGTATCTGTTGTAACCTATGGTCCTGCTTCCACAGGGTAGCGCTAATGCTCAAAGAGCAAGGCAAATACACATTTAAGCTTCTTTTCCAAGATATTCCAGACCAGAGAGGTGTTCAAGAAGACAGGGAGACTGTGTTTACTGAGGGAGCCCAACTCCTGCAGAAGACTTTCTGTTGCAGCAATTGCTTTTGCAGCACTATTCAATGCAAACACCCTACAGCGTTTCCAAGGGTGTCCTCATGTTAACAACACTGCTGTGCATGGGTGAATTCCTAGTTACTTATACCAAGCGCTACTTACGTGGAAGATCTTGAAACAAGATGGAACCTGCCTGGAACAACACCCTCATTTTGGCTGCAGGGTGCAGCATCTGCAGCTGGCGCCTGTGCTTGTCTGTCTCCCTCTTTGTTCTTGTGAGTCTGTCTCCTTGGATGCAAAGAGGAAGCTGTTGGTCATACTGGGTTGTCAGTAATTCCAGTTTAAATCCAGCGTAACCCCACTGGGTGCAGGGAAATTAATCTGGCTTTGCAGAAGCATAACTTTAACTCTGTGGCTGAATCAACATCTTTAAACATGGTGTAGAAATTGGTGAGAAACCAGTAGAGATCGCCCCAACTTTTCCTTCCAGAAAACTTTGATTTGTTGGAATGCTGCAGTCATAAATACAGAACAAAGGAAGTTAATATATTACAGTGTCCTCATTGTAAAAAGGCAATGGCAAGTGCTTTGAGAAACTAGGAGACAGGTCATTATTTCAGTGCAATGCCTGTCAGACATCTGCCTACGTAGCTCTCCAGAACGTTATTTTTTAACTTCCTTCCTATGAGATTTGTTAGACTGTGAAGGAGAACCTCAAACGAGTGGTAGCATAATTTACCAAGTCCTAAAAAGTTATATTGGTGAATTGCCTTGCATTGTACTGAGGCAATGGACTAGACGACCTAGTGACCTTTTCCATTTCTAATGTCTATGATTATGGCTGTTATCCCTCAGGACACTAAACAGAGATATTTTCTTCCTTTCAGTGGCAAAATGTCACTAATGGCCACTCTAAATCAGAGCAATTGATCCTTCTGCAGTTGTGTTGTGCACTTAGCAAGGCAGCTATAGATGATCATGCTTTGTTTGGATTTGCTGTTTTCTGTTTCTGTAGTGCAAGTGCTCAGCACAAGGGGACTGTCAGCCAGGAGAAAGATTTTCTGGTAGGAGATTAAGGATAACTAAGGAATTGGTTGCATGACCTATAAAGAGAGGATCATAAATATTGCAACAATAAAACCAATAGCTCCTTCAAAGTTTAAATAGCTTTTCTTTTCAAACACTTGAAGTAAGTGCCCTTTTCCCAAGGTTGTCTAGCACCTACACTTTAAGATTTCACACAGTTTCACCAAATACATTGTAACTTCTCAGGGAACCAGCTTTTTCTTTTAAATAATCTTTCTTTGTGGAAGCATCCCCTCCAAAAAAAGTTACATCCCAGAAAGTTGCTTATCCTTTCCTCTAGTAGTGAAGTTTCAGAAAAGCTAGAGCATAACAACAATAAAATAGCCCCTGCTGTGTTGTGTTTCTTAAGCACAACACCCACCAAACAATGCAAGCAGGGGCAAGTATGGTTCTGCCCTTTATAACCAAGCAGCAGCACGTACCTTTTCTTGCATCTTAGGGGGAACCTCAGACACAAGGGTCTGCCTACATAAACCCTCTGCTAGAACATTTATATTCCTCACAATCCCAAGTGTGTAAAATCCCACACCTCTGCTGCTGCAGCTCTGCTGTCACAGACAACTGACATTCCTATTCCCCACACCCTGACAGTGTGGAAGACAGCCTTTGTTTCTAATGCTTGGTGTAAGATCCAGCTCTGGAGTAAGCAGCTTGCTCTCCCGTGTGCTCAGTTTTTTTTCCCCCATTCTCCATGCTGCCATGAGTCTGTAGCCAGCTCAGGAGAAGCATAAACCAGTGTGTTCCAGCAGCCAGATCTCACAGAAGTGTTCCTATTTCTTTATCACCCCGTGTTCTCATGTACATTTAGCTCATATGTGTTACCCCTTTGGCTGGGAGTACTGCTTCAGGCACTTTTGTTTAAAAGTATCACAGTAGAAAGGCTGGAGCATCCTGGTATTAGTGCTGCATCCTGCAATCAGTTGGCTGTTGGTCTGATTGCAGAGAGCAATATCCTTGCTAGAAAAGCCACTCCAGTCTGGGAAATCAAATAGCTGAAGAGCATGGGTGTTCATTTAACACACAGCAGGCACGTGCCAAATCCACCCCCAAGCCCATGCAAAATGCTGATCAGTCCACAGTCCACTGGTGCAACACTTTTCTTTCTTACACATTGGAAATTTGCAACTCAGAAGCTACCTTACTTTAAATAAAGTAAAAGGACAAAGGCCCCTCTGAATAGAATCAATGCTCATAAATGGGAAATATCCTTAACCTGACCTCCCAGATCCTTCCCTATGCTACTGGACATAAGTGCATTAAAATCAGCTCTCATTTTTGTGTTCTAGGTTTCAAGCTCTCTGTAATAGTCACAATCCTCATTATGCAAATGTTGTATTTTGCCTCTATGCTTTCTGCACAAATTCTTTTGGTTGTGTTTTCCTGGCTATGTGCAATTTCACACATCCAATGAAATTTCAGCCTCTATAAAAAAATTGTCCAGTGTTTATAAAATCATTGCTTTCAACACTCCCTGTCATCTAGAAGTTTCTGCTTGCTACCTGAGGCAGGCAGGAGAGCTGTTTTATAGCTACAATTCTCCTACCAGTGACAATTCTAACACTTTAGGAAAAGAAAATAAAACCTGACAAGTCAGATGAAAGGCAGAAGTTGACACTGCAGACAGACAGGCTGGAAAGGGAGAAAGGAGTAGAATTAGAAACATCTCCAAAACTCAAGACATTAACACATTATGTGATTGAGTTTAGGACACACCAGCTACTATGCCCCTAAGTTCTTGTGCAGACACTTCCACCTACTCTCTTACTTCCTTATCTTGCTGAAAAGCACTGCAAATTTGCCCACATTTGGATGCTGGGTGCTGTACGTTGTGCTGTGGTTTTCTGTAACCCAACTCCCCAAGCACACATGCCCAGACTTGTGAGAAAGATGAGAAATACGTGTTGTGCAAAGAGTTAGGTAAACATGTCCCAGCCTTGCTACAGGCAGAAAGGCTTTACAATTTCATCTGCATCCGTAGGTTTCTCTTCCAAGATGGTTCCTACAGTCACTGACTCTGCTTTTCCTAAGCCTTGCTTATTAATGAGGATTTCCAAATTTGCATTTCTTCAGCAGGCTAAGGACAGGGGACATAAGGTCTAGAGACACAAAGAGGTCATTCAGTCCTGGACTGCTCCCTGATTTTGCAAGACCACAGACAATAGTGTCAAGAAACAAAATGGTAATATTAGAGTAGCAGGAAAATGAGGGGAAGGACAAGCTTATCTTTCTTTCTCAGAGAACCTCCCTAAAACAGGTGCAGAAAAAGAAACATCACATAGTGATGGTGGTGCTAATGCTATAAAGAAGCTCAGGATCCACAGAGCCCTGAGATACCCTGTAAAACAAGCTTGGATTAGATAGACTCCTCTTATACAGTACAAATGCAATTGCTACATGGATTTAAAACACTGAAAGATGAAGATTTTGTTTACTGCAAATACTTTTTTATGTACCCTAATGCCCAAAAGTAAAATAGAGGCTGGATTTATTCTGAAACATGGTCAGGAATTTTAAAACAGGCTTTTGTACACACAAACAAAGGGAGCATGGGAAACAAGAGCTTGTGAGTTACTTAAATGTCAAGGATTACATTGTACCAGGTAAAACTGAAATGCAGCACAGGGACTCAGTTTCATAAATTAAATGTCATTGCTGATGGGTACAAATTATATAAGAAAGATGGAAAGGGACACCGAAGTGGCACTTTGTCAGATGCATTTATAGCTGCAGCAAGATACATTTCAGCTGCAAAGTAATTAAAAAAAAAAAAAAAAAAAAAAAAAAAAAAAGAAAGAAAGAAAAACTAAAGTGGACGTCTGCTGCAGCCTACTCCAGCAGCAAGAAAGCAGGAATGAATTAGTCTCTCTTAAGGTACTCAAAGCCACAGAACACTGTACTTGTGGAGAATTTAGCTGCCCACATTTCTTTTAACAAATAGCACCAAACATTGACCAAAGATGCTTACCTGTTACACAGAAACCTGCTCTAATCCAGACAGTACAGGTTCTTGACAAATAAACAATAAAAATCTCCCCAACCCAGGAACTGTAGCAGAGATATTACAAGTGACACTCATGAACACAGTATCTAAATGTAACACAGTATAGAGTTTATTTGTTTCACTTAGAAAAGGTCTCCCACATAATTAACTGGACACATATACATTAAATATATAAATGCATACCAAAGAAACACAGAAGGCACACATTCAGCCAAGAGGCTCCTTCTAAACCACTCACCATTTCAGGCCAGAAGGAGAGAGCTGTGAGCCCCAGCTTACTTTCTGTCCAAAAGCATGACCATAGCTGCAGGCCCCACAGAGCGCCACACAGATCAGCCAAGGAGGGAACGAGATCCAGAGGACAGGCGTCCTCTTGGGATTGTACAGGGTCAGGATACAGAAGCCAAAGAGAGCTTATCTGGCTCTTTTGAGTAGCAACAGAACTGCTGTCTCCCATCTTTCCCACCCCCTCAGGAGGTTGGGTGACTTGCTTACAGGAGGGGCCATCTTGGGCAAGGACCAAATGACAGCTTATTTGAAGACTGCTGTACCTTCAACCACTGCTAGCAGTCTTCCAACATAATTCCTAAGCACTGCTCTTTGCCCCTCTGACCCCCAGCACCATTAACCACATTTTATCTGGAGAGCAAGAGAGGCTCATTTTACAGGTCACAGCCTCAGGTTTCTAGCACCCACCAGGAACCACAATTAGCAAAAAAGTAGTCAAAATCAATGTGGTCACCTCACCCAGACTCACTTCTGTTGCCATAGGAGCAAGTAAATAGCCCAAGTTCAGCTGATTTTATCTTCAGGGAAGAACAAGTTCCACCAGAGCCTGAAACCTCCACTCTGGATCAACAAGGCTGTGTGCATCCTCAGAGTCATGCTGAGTTTAAGGAGCAGATTTATATCATGCAAAAAAGCAAGTTTGTTCTCTCAAATTAAGTAATTAAGCAGTGCGTGATAAGCCTAAGGAATTCTACTAGCCCCTGGAGTCAAGGCATGAGACTGACTTCCACGGAAAGAATTTGAAAACAAGTGAACATTACCTTTCAGGAACTGGTGTGGCAGCAAAGCAGACAAGCAGATGAGAGACTTTCTCTGGAAAGGATATCCTGTTAGTTGACAGGTTAAAGTAAAGAGCTCTGACATCCACCATAGGGAAGAGAAAGTAAAGCACATTAATGCGTAAGCGTAGAAGGAAAGGAAGGGCAAGTGAAATCAGCCTCTTGGACTATTTGTGAATTCACTTCAGCCAAGATGAAGCAACAAGGAGATAAAGGACTTCCTGGAAAACCTGACCATATATATCAACATGGTGCTAATTAGTTAATTAACCTATTGCACAATTTAAAAAAATAAATATTTTAAAAGCCTGGGAGGACAAGGAAGCACCAGATGACACTGTTCTTATCAAAACAAAAAGTGGAACAACATCAGCCTAATAAATTTATGTCTGATCTTTACTAACAAAGTGAAATAAATACAAAGAGAGAAAAAAAAAAAGGCTCCCAAATGTCTGGAGAGTAACCAAAGTATGGCAAAATCAAACTGCTTTCGACAATCCTACAAACACAGTGAGTAGTTTTTGGCACATGAGCTACACACAGGAAGCCAACATGATAACTCAGCTATCAAGTTACTTCTACATCCAAGTGGTGGTGTCATTTCCAACACCTCTTTTTCCCCCATTACCAGGAACAATTTTATGAAATACTGCTCATAATATGAGCTGACAGACCCAGCTGTAAAACTACAGCTTGTTCCCAGAAGGCTGTATGGAATATTATATAGAGTAGGAAGCATTTAACCCTCTAAGTGAGGATGAGTATGTTTAACAGAGGGCACAATACCTTTGGTATTTTAGTGTCTCAAGACATTCTGCATGGTAAATAGAGTAAAACAAACCTGCTTGCCATTCAAGTTAAATATAGTTCAAGGAAAGGCAATTAATCAATTAGTGTATGAATCAATTACATTTTATCATCAACGACAGACAGCTGTTTGAGTGTAACAACCACTACTGCAAGCCAGCACCTGAAAGAATCTTTGGATCACTTGCTTCTGTGCTGGGAGCGCATCAATTGCCTTTGCTGTGAATTTGTTGTGCAGTGAAAAACCCAGATCATTTCTTTAAACAAAAAGCAAGAAAATGAAACCTGTGTTTTTCTGATGTTTAAATATTTTTTTGGCAAGTAGCCATGTTAGTTTTCAGGTATATTCTAATAACTAGGATCTAATTTTTTTAGGTATCACAAGAGGACTTACTTATGACAGCAGAGTATGTAATTTAGATGGCAAGAAAGCAGAGTGAAATGTCAATCTGCCCACTGCAGAGACAAAAACAATCTGTTTATCCACTCTGTTAGCGAGTAGAACTGGAAAAGGGATAGTGAACAAGAGGATAGAAGTGCCAGTCAGATCCCACAGTAGCTATGAGGAAATCATCAAGAAAACCATTAAAACAGCCTGACAACAGTTCTTTTTTGTACCATGCAATGAATTTAGGGTTTGTTACCACAGAACACTTTGGAGGCCAAAAGTAAGAAAGGATTTTTAGAAAGGGACTAAGTGCATTCATTAAGGCCGGGTCCAGAAGGAACTGCCAGAAAGTTGAGGAAGTCCACAGACTGCTGGAATGGTGTCAGAGAAAGACCTCTGTATATACAAGCTTTGTATTTTATGCTTCTGTGATCACCTGTTACAGGCTGTTCTCAGAGGCAGAACAGCAGATCAGATGGCCTTTGGTCTGATTGCACACAATGCTTCTTATGGATCAAAGCTCTCAATTTTAGCATGATTTAGGCTTTGGAAAGGTTAACTTTAAAAAAAGAGTACATTTGAAAAGCTTGCATGCCTCCTCTGCTTCCTCTTTCAACTCTCAAAGATGTGCTCCTTAATCATTCAGTTTCCATGAATGGTAAAAGTATTGCTGAATTAGCAACAAAGAGGATTTCATAACAGCCACTAAAGTCTGTGTTATTGCTCCCAGACCCTGCCCAGTCCTCCTTATCAGGTATTTCTCCTGACTCAGTCTCAACTGCATGTTAAACATTGCCCTATATTCCATTTTTCTCTTTACCACATTCTTGCTAAATCACTTTGTTCGACTGCTACGTTTATGACATGAAACAGTTCAGATACTGATCTGTTGGCCACTGTTAGCTAAACCCTTCTCCCAGACCACTCATTTCTGCATGGGTGAGTGACAACAGGAATCTACAGGAGGAGTCCTTATGGACGAAGGATTGATACACTGTCTGTAAACATCCCTATTTCACCAGAATTTGCCACTTCAATTGGATTCAGCCTTATAGCCAGTCAGATCAATACATTTTTGCAGTGCAGTAGAGTAAACAATGCAACACAGTGATTCCAAGTCTGTAGCTAGACAGACCGAAGTAGCAGCACAAGTTAAGTCAGAAAATCTCCTGCATTTCTCTGGGCACAGAGCGAGCTCTGAGACCAGTCATCACAGTTGTTTTTATATATAAAATAAGTGTGCACATAGACATGTGGACTAATACATTCATCACTAACCCTCTGTTAAGGGACTGACTACCCAAAGTCTGCTCTTCACACAGTAAATGTGCTTTAGCTGGGGGTGCCAGATGCATCCAGGACCTGCAGTGGCTTTACAGATCATTGCATGAGGATATGGCTGTAGGTTCAAAATCAGTCAAGAAGTTACTGTTCCAGCTTGTGATTCACTCTTTAGTTCTCCAGACAATCCTTCCCAATCAAGATAACACACAGGTAGATTGTTTGTTTTTATCACTCATAGTGGAGTTTGGATTCAGGTTACCTGGAATGAAAAGAAGTTAAAGTACTGTTAATGTTAAGTAAATAAGACCTGGATAAAGTTTGGACTCACGCTTCACTCTCTTTTTTTACTATACACCTTGTGTTAGACCTACATTATTCTGCACTCTATCGTGGCTTCTTTTCTATTGCAGTGAAATGAAGAAACATTAAAATAAGAGCAAATGCAGAGTATATTGTGGAGAAAACCATTGGAGAAGTATTTCCAGGCTTTGGCTTGTACCCAATCCAGCTTCAGTGGTATCATCAGATCCCAGCTGGCACTGAAAAATAGTCTGGTCATGCCTTGGGTGGGAAGTTTTCCAAAGAGTGAGGTATGGAAAAACCCCACCAAAAACACAAGGTCATCTCATCCATTTGATACCCACACACATTCTCAGTAGGTTTTTTTCACATTTTGTTTCAAACATTTCTAGTGCCAGTATTTCCACCATTGCCTTTGCAAGACAAATCCCAAGGCCTCAAGGTCTCTCACTAAAGTGGCACAGCATGCTGCCTCAATTTTTTATAATCTTATGTTTTTTCACTGCTTACTCTATGAATTTCTTCTGCTCCCAGTATCTGTACCTTTCAATGCTTGCACTTCTGTCTGGTCTCCTTCATTACAGCCAGATGCTGATCTGGGTGTTCCAGCATATTTGTTTCAAGCGCTGTACAAAAGTGTGTTCAGAGGCTTTTGCCAGTAAGGGAGCTCATCTGTGCTCTGAGCTCAGCAAAGCTTGCATGACTCTAGTGCAAGGGCAGCAGGGACTGAGAGGGGCTGCCATGTGGCTTGGAATCACTCTGAGCAAGGGCAGGCCCCGCTCATGTATTTGTACAGAAGGAAGGTACATGTGCATCTCCCAAGCACTTGGAGCCAGCTGCCAGTTCAGAGTGAAAACAGAGAGGGAAAGTTGCCACAGGTCATGGTGACATGCCACTGAGAAGTCTCAGCCTTGCTAAGTTTAGGGAGCATTCAACTCAAGCACTACCTCTGAATTGGGTTTCAAGTGGATAATTCTTAATGTCACTCCCTTGCTCGTGGGTATTTGATCAATGCTGTCCTTACCTGTAGGTAATGGGGAAGAGAAGAGCTCTCTTTTCTCCCCCTCCTTCTCTCCACTTTCTTCCACACTGCATCTTCTTGATGTTCATGTGGGAGGTTGCACTGCAACCTGCCCTCACTTACGTGGCTGCTGTGTGCTACTGCCTCCTCCCCCCATCTCCCCACAGCATTTCATTCCATCTGTCCCCCTCTGACACATCCTGCACGTTACTATCAATTTTATCATTACTCCTGTCTCCTCCCCACCCCTCTTTCCTTCCCTGTCTGTATCACATTCAAGACCCTCATGTTTATTTTGAAAGATGTCTGTGCTTCTCTGCTTAATTTCATCTCCCAGCCCTTTTATTCTTGTCACTTTCTACTCTTGTCTTCTGACCTTTTTCTACATATCCCTCTACAGTTAGAGCAAACATCCTCCTTGTATGTATCCAACAACGTTTCCCTCTTTCTCTTTAGAAAAGAGGCTGAAAATTCCAGTTACCCCACCCTTCCATGACCTCACTTTGGCTGAAAAACGCTGGCGATAACTAAGCAGATATATCAACGCCATTGCGGTGCTCACTGTAAATCCCATTTCTTGTTGCAAGAAGCACACAAAACTGAAACACAAAATCCTGCTACTAAGTGTATGTATTCCACAGCCATCACTCATGAGGAATGAAGGTCGATACATGGAACAGCTCAGGACAGCAGACCCTTCTGAACAAGCCCACTTCGCTTCTTCCAAGGGAGAACACTAAACAAAAAGTCAGCACCTTCTGAATGCACACAGCTTTCAGACTTTTGCAGTGTCTCCCAGAAACTGCATGAGACATCACTATCTTTGCTGATCACAGTCTGCCCAGCATCAGCTTAAAATTAACAACGTTCTGGTCAGGTTCAGAGCTGCTCTGGTGTTCCTCAGCAGGCAACAGTGAAATTCAAGGGTTCTGTTTATTTGATGATGTGGTTTGAGAAAGCCGTGTAAGACAATGTACAACTTCCATGCAGTGTGCTAGGACAACACCTCAGGGTGTTTATTCAGATACTTAGTTTTAGACATTACTGTCTGTAGCCCTTGTATTTTCCAGACTCCCAATTCTGACTCATAGGTATCCTTTTCTAGCATGTAAATACTGCATCAGATTTTCGGACTCCATCACAGCACACACTTTCATCATTTCCCTTCCCAGTTCAGATTCTCTTCGTCATCATTTGCTCCTACAAGACTGAATCTGACTTATAGCCCACTTGAATAATGTCTTTCAATTACTCTATGAGCTACTCGGGTGTGGATCTGGTCTCTCCATGCATTTGCAAGGTGGGATGTGTCTCTGTGGTACTAGAGAATTAATAGTGACTTTGGAGGATGTGTGCACAGGCAGACCCACGGGGCTTAAGTGTGCTGTTTAATCTTTACAAAAGGTAAGGGCAGCTATTTCAAACTGTGAAGCTCTGAATAATTGCATCCTAACCTGCCTGCATACCAAGTACCTTCTCCTTCGTTTCCACTTCTTACCTCTCTTCTGTCACCCCGAGTATCACAGCACCAGTTTTTACTAGCCTTGCTCAAAGACAAACTTTTAAAACTAAGTCAGTCCTCAAGTTACCCAAGAACAAAATGCCTGCTTGCTTTATACTGGAGCTGGAACTCTATTCCATGGCTATGTCCAAGAATTTTTTATTAAATCCTAAATTAGTAAATTTATTAAATATAAATGATGTATGTGCTACTGATCAAATAGCTGCAGGATCTTCTGGGTAACTAATTTTTTTCCTGTTCTTGATGAGTCTCCATCTATCTAATGTGCCCTCTACCATCTCTGCTCACATGCCACTATGGGATTATTAGACTAGAGAAGTTTTCTCTCAAGAACAGTGATTTAATTCAAGAGCGACACACAAGCCATGATCTTCCTCCAGCCTTTTATGACACCAGATGGCTGAAGTCTACTTACACCATACTTCAAAAGCTGTGGAGTCTCCCACTATCACCATGAACAGGCATTCTCAATTTGCATAAACCAAAAATACTAGCAAGGACTCACTGGAAAGATTAGTCAGGTCAGAAGATGCACTGGGAAAGAAGGCTGGGGTGCTAGACCTCAGCACCTTCCCTGGACCTGTTCTCAATTCTTCCTTCCCCCTTATTGAAAGAGTTGACAGTCTGCAGGAAGTAACAGTGGCAATAAATAGAACGTGAACATAATAGCATGGTAATGTCTCTGTGGAAATGGTCTAGACCAAGCATCAGACTGTCTGGCACAGATCCCCTCTGTTAAAAGGAGCAGGGACATCCCTGCTGCCCGGCTGGTGCAATGCTCCAGCAGGGTGCACCGCCCCACTGTTCAACCCAAGACATCAGCCTCTCGTGCCTTAAGCTGGGCCTAATTCCATCAGGACATTGTGGCAATGCCAGGGCGGCTGCTTAAAAGAGGTGACTGTGAGAATCTCTGATCCTGCCAAGCGCTGATGAATCAGAGATTACACGATTCTCTCCTTCTGTCACTAGAGGGTAGTGCAAGCCCTCAGGTCCATCCCTGCGAGTGGAAATGTCCATGCATCTCCCCACAGGTCTTCACTGATTTTGCTTTTCCTGGCTTTGAGGAATGGGCCCCACCAGCACATAACGTCCGTGCTCAAGACTTACTTGCAGAAAGGACCTCTTTAGACCAGGGTTTACGTCTGCCTCCCCAAATGCCAAACACAGATCCTAAAATGGATCTACTACAATCTTAAATACAGTTCCTCTCTCTTGTGTTCATTTGGCATTTTTGAGTCTGTCCTTCATTCACCCAGAAATATTTCCAGGAACCTAATTAATCACTGTTGTTGACTGTCCCAATACCCTTCTTTTCTTCTTGGTCTCAAGAGAATGCCTTTCCATTTCACATCATGGTAGTTGAAAAGGAATTCAGTCTCTCTAAATCTGCATTTTGCATTCATCAGAGCATGGGATGGTCTCTGGCCAGACAAGTAGAGGTGAAATTTTCTCCTGGGTATTAGTTTGTTTTCCTGATAGTGCAGGATGTATTGACACCCAACACAGCTCACTGAGATGAGGACAACGAGGCTGAATAGTCCACAGATTTACTTCCATCTCACAAAACATGTAAAATGTTGGAGAGTTAGCTATGAACCCATAAATTGTAGAAATCTTTATTATTTGTGTCTTCAACTGATTGAAGCCTTGGAAGGACTTCATGAAAATATCGATCATGCATTAGCAAAGAAAGAACAGTTGAGATCTAGTGATGTACTTCTTTGTAGCTTCTATATTCATGACCTTCTCCCCCATTTCAGATGGTGGTAGAAGAGCAAATTAAAAAGACTTGCCCCCTCTCCTCCACTCCTTGTCCCCTCACCTCAACATAAACACGTTTTCCTCCCTTCTCCACCAGGAATTTGTCACAGTAAATACACCTGCCTAAACTCTAATGAGGAAAGGAGGGATTACACTGAAAATCTGTCTGTGGCCTGCTAGCCACTACAATAGTGAACATAGTGCTGCTGTTTATTAGGCAAATGCACTTCATGCACTGAACACTGGTTAACACAAGGCACTGTTCACCTTTCTCTCCCTTTGTTGCTCAGAAGTATAAGAGACACCCACATGAGAGGTACCAACTTTACAGTAAGACTGCCATTAAATTGCTTTTAACTTAAATCACCTGTATCTTTTGATACAACTTCTACTCTTTGATCTCTCCCATTTTGATTCCAAGGAAATAAGAGGATCTACTCACAAGTGCCTATAGTGGGTATGTTTGCATCAATCAGCCAAGCTCAGAACAAGGGACACAGAAAGCAGAGTATGCTGGTAAAAGGTTGTACCTGAGTTGCCTCCAGTGCTCCGAACACTAGCATGGCCAATGCTGAGCCTCTCATATTCCAGTTTCATGTTCCCAAGGTCTTCTCCCGAATGTCCTTCACTGGCAAAAGAATTGGCCTCAATGCTTGAGCCTGGAGACCGCTTGGCCTTGCGGCTGAAAAGCCCACTGGCAAACCGTTTTCCTTGCTTTGCATTGGTCTGTGCATCTTCTTTCTTTATGTCGCGAATAGACTCTCTGGATTTGGATTTATTTTTCAGGTCCATGTGGAGCCGGGACAACAGTTTCTGGGGGCTCCGATTCAGCTTGTTCAAGTTCTCTAGAGGTGGATCTATTTCTGGGAACACTTGCTCCAAAGTGACTAAGTCATTCAGGAACTGATTTAACCGTTTCTTTGACTCACTTGTTTCCTCCTTTTCCATGTTTCCCTGATTGTCTTGCCTATGCCGTGAAGCCCAGAGCATCATATCACCACGGGTTGCCCCTGCTACTAAACCATACTTGGGGTTAATGAACTTCCGAGCCACGGTGGAGGAATGAAAGCCTGGCTTCCCAATTCCAAGGAGGAATGGGTTAGCAATACCCAGCTCCTTGTATAAATTAACTTCCTCTGAGATGGCATAGAGCTCACGAAACTCAATGTCGAACATCTCCACGTGCTGTCCTGTCAAGACGAGCAGGATGTTTCTGTCAATGTGGGATGAAGTCCATGTGAAGCTAAGAGGAGAAAACAGAACCAACATTAGATTTTGGGGTGCATACTTGACCCAGCCCACCTAACAAAACCTAAGACACTACATGGGAATATGTACCATTGTGCCATTTTCCCTTACATCCTTGGCCAGACAGGCCACAATAGATACATGGTGCAACATTATTCTCGTTTAGACATGCAGACCAGATCTGGGAGAAAAGGCCCTGAAACTCTGAAGGACAGTTTACCCTTTTTAAAAAGGCAACACTGCATCGACAGGAAGAGTCTCTGGACTGAAAACCTCACTGAAGAGAACTGAGTACAGGACTGGTGGGGAGTCCTTGCAGACCCCTACCTGATGCAGTGTGGAACTGTCTGTCTCTAGCCCTCTGAAATGGTCTGCCAGCATGGCTACATTCCATTCTCTGAGAAGGGCTCTATGCCACCTTCTCTGTTGTCCTACTCCAGTTTCTACAGATGCCACACAGATTACAGAAGCTGGGATAAGAAGGGGAGTGACATGTGAAGAAGACTCTCAAGCAAAGTCATGGCTATTCTTTAAATAAATGCCTTAATACGTTATGCAAGAGTAACCCACCTGTATGATCCAGTGGCCACCTTTTCACCATCCACCATCAGGAATCGGGATGCCAATGTGCCTCTGATCTTCCCCGATGGCATGTAGAACCCAACTCCCGTCACAGAGCGTATGCGGATATTCTAACCAGGAGGTGAAAAGACAAAATGTCACAATAAATAGGGCAGAAAATTAGATAATTGCCAGCTCCAAGTCTTAACATGTCACTCACATTATCTCACTACTTCTGGGACTACAGCTCATTTTATATCAGCCACCAGAAGGGCTGCAAATGGAAAGCACAAGGCTGTAAGTCCTATTGTCATCCTCTGTCTACACAGGTCACTCCTCTCTATCAGTTTATAGCCCTGTCCAAGGGGTCAGCATCTTCAAAACCCTGCCTGCTGTCTTCAGCTATTCACTTGAGCCACTGGCAAGACAATGCTGTCAGATAAGTGTCTCATCTAATGTCCTGAATAGATCAGTGAAGAAGAATTTCTGAAGATGAGGAAGAAAAATCTTTTCATAAAATGAATGGAAGTAGCTAGAAAAAGAATACCTCTCCCCAAACCTCACATCTCACACCCTTTGGTCAGCAAACCCACAAGAAATAAAACGAAGCACTATCATACACAGAAAACCCACAAAGTTAAGGTTACATGATTCTCAACAATAGACCAGGGCCTTTGCATACTGTAAGGGTATATTTGCACATTAGACTGAGTGTTACTCTGTTCATGGTCCTGGCTGCACAAAGCTGAACTGCCAAAGTGTCTAACATGAAACATTCCCCCCTCCCCTCACCCCAAACCCAAAACCACTGAATGTCAGAATAAGTCTGGAGCAAATTACTTGTCACTCTGACACACAAATCTAGAAAATTTTCTTCATTCCACCATATTTTATTTTTGGTAAGAATTCCTTAACAGTGAAAAGCTAAAAGGCACTGTGAACTGGAGTCATAAATCCAGCGCTGGGAGTCAGATAGTCCCAGGCGTAGTGGCAGTTCTGATACTATTCCATGTGATGTTCTGGGAAAGTCAATTCACCTTTGCTTCATTCTTCCCCCATCTGCAGAGCAGAAGAATCAGGAGGATTTGGCTAATGCTAGCACAGCCTCAGATCCCACAAAGAGCTAAGTCCTATTACTATAAACCTCACTGACAGCTTAAATATTGATAGGCTGTAGAAATAAGCATGCAGGAATGAGTGATTATATGAATGCAGATTTCTTTCAAAAGCTGTTTTTCTGAATATAACTCGTACCTTTTGAATCCGCTTCTATTTCCCCCACTAGAACACAGCAGTGGAAATACAAATTCTGACTAACAGTAACTGATGATAGTACTGTTTTGCATTCAGCTGTTGCTTGATCTGTCTGGAGTCCTGTGTGGGCATTAGTTAATTAATGCTCCCAACACTGCTGAAAGTATTATTACCCTGTTTTAAAGATGAGGAGCCTAAGAGAGAAAAAGATGAAGGGGCTTGCCCAAGGCCTAGCAGTGAGTCATATGTGTGGGATGCTGAAAGCAGGTTGGGTAGAGCACAGGAGAAAGGGTGCCCTTTCCAGTAGTTAAAATAACATTTGTAGTTGGCTGGCTGGTCACCTGAAATAATTTTTTTTCCCTTGCTGATTAATGTTGGATGTGGCATTTGCCAAATCATGGTATGCTGACTGCACGAGGCAAGAAGTCACTCAACAGCTCTGACGTGATATGTACTCCTGTGAATCAGGAAGTATCAGCCTGTGTGAGCAGAAAGTTTCCCAGCATATGTGGAGTGTGGATCTTATTGTGTTTGAATGTTCTATCACCTTCTTTTGTGGAAAGAAAGCACACTTGAATTTCTGCAGTAACTGAGCTGTACGTAACAGAGAGGCACAGAGGGGATAGAACTGAACAGCTGAGCACATAAACCTCCCTGAATAAAGTAGGTACAGGAGTGCATTAATACATCTTGAAATGCAGAGAACAAGCACAAAGTCATATAAACATCAAGTCACTTAACAGGTTATTTTTATAATATTTTCTGCCTTGAAGGATCTTGGAGCACTTGTAGACTGCTATGTCAAGCAGTACAGAAGAAGAACAAGCCTGGGTTCATGTACTGAAGACTGCACAGTAACAAAAGAGGAAAGATAAATATAAATGAGGTGAGATTTCAGGCATTTTCAGAGGGCACTAGAGTTACAGTAGCAACAAGTATTTTGGGTAGAGGACCAGTTAGCTCACCAGATAGAAGTGACCCCTCCAGATCCGTATTATTGCAGAAGCCTCCTTAAGGTTTGTTTTGTCATATCCTGGCTTATGGGAGCTGCAGTCTGCATTAAATTTCCATGTTTCCTTTCCACAGACTTGCACCGCTCCTCATCACAAGCAGTGACTAACACCTCCCTGGCTGCAGCTTAATATGGCTGGTAACAGTCAAGCCTGACGGAGCATCCTAATACAAATAGTAAGGAATTGGTCTTCCTTGCTTTATTGTGACACACTTTTAAACGTCACTCTGAAGCCACAGAAAGCTAAATTAGACCCAATTTAGAAAGTCAGTAATGCTGTGACTGACTTGGGAGATGTAGGTTGTAGTGCTTACAAACTGGGGCTGAGTAGGGGGATACACAAGACAGACCCTAAAGGGAGGTGTTGTAACTGCTTCCACCAGGGAATCCTGTGTGTACCTTCCCTCTTAGAATTGGGAAATCCTGTGTTTGCCCTTGACAGTTTAGGAAAAGGCATGCTTATTGACAAAATAGCGTAACTTGCAAGTATTCAAGTAGAACAGGATGGAATGCAACTAGCTGGGACATGGCCTGCCAAGATCATTACTAACTATTATCTATTTGTGTCTTTACAAAAAGAGAACACTGCAAGCTCCCGTTCTCAGAAGGTCACAAGCAGCCTAGAAGAATACTCTAGCAGACCATTAAAAAACCAACAGCGCTGCACTACAGCACATTCAGCTTCTCCTTCATCTGAGGTAGGAATCAATGACAAAACCCATAAAATACTGAAATGAAATTCCAAAAGTTTCTTAGGCAGAAGCTTTTTAGACTTTCTGAAGTGAGAGGAGAAACTTCTTATGTGTTGGGAGAATGAAGGTAAAAATTAATGTGAAGGTGAACTTCCTGCAGATAAGTCATTCCCTGGGCTTGCTTGGAACTCTAGGAGAACTCTCTGTCTTTGGGCAGGAGTGTCTGTTACTGTGGTCAGGGTTAACAGGAACATGAGGACAAAAAGCCCTTATCTGACAGCTGGGGAGAACATTCACCCTCAGGTCCTGAAAAAAGAGGAATTTTTGAGGGGCTGTGAATTTTGTGTCTATGAGGACTCTGATTCACTGTGATCTCTGAAGAACACTCTTGTGTCAAATGTAACAGAAGTCTGACAAACCATGTCCTGTAGGCTCAGGAAGCCACATGACTCATACACACAAGACATGCTCTTACAAACAACCCATGAACATTCTGATGATTGAATTAAAATACATTTCTAGTGAACTCTGGCCTTCAGACAAAAATTGAGGTTTTCTCTATTCATGCTTGGAGTTGGTAAAGAACTCTTACTCTTTGCAGGGTGAGGTACTGTCTTCCTACAGCAGTTTCCCTCCCATGAGACTGTCAGCAGATCATGATACCTTGCCATCTCTACAAAAATAATGCAATAGCCAGGAATTTTGTGAAAATGCCCGTCACTGTACATGGACAAAGGGCAAAACAGTAAATCTCCCTGTCTTAGGACTGTTGAAGTATTCACTCTGCATTGGATGAACAGGGAAATGGGACCAAAAGGGCAGGAAACACAGAACAAAACGAGTATCTGGTGGTGACAGAAGACAGAATAAACATTGTGACCCTGCAGTTCATGGGAGTGCATCATCTCTCTCCCCCTGGGATCAGAACTTGCTGCTAAACCTTAGAGTTACATCTCATGCGGCTCCAACTTTCCAAGAAAAAAAGCCATCCTCTGGACCTTGCATGAGCATTCCAAAGGAAAGGTGGGCAGAAGGCAGGAAAGAGTATGAAATACCATTGCTGGCAAACTAAGTCTGGTGAAAACTGGTGAAAATCTTCTAGAATAAAGCAAAATGGTAATGTAAGAAGGAAATAACATTTTCCCTGTTGCTGAAAATCTGTAGTAGAAACTTAGACACCAAAGCAGATGTCAGGAGAAAGACTAATAGATAAGAAATGAGTGAACGATAGAGCTAACTCAGCAATTTCAATATCCTCTGTGATCAAACAGTGCGGGACAAAACGATTCTGCCTGAACAAGACCAGAGGCCCAGCTTGCTTTCTTGCTTTAAATCTGGATCTTCAACCCTTGGCACTTTACATCAAAGAGGAAGGGCTGGGGGGAGTCCTCAAGGGGAAGCCTTAACCTTGCTTGAGCTTCCTTGGGTATCCAAAGCCTGTTGCCAGGGAAATCCCTACATGATGGTTTCTGCTACACTGACCCAAGCAGCAGCATAGGTACATCCAAGGCAGCCTTGAGATGAGATAAGAGAGCATCTTCCTTGAGAGGCAAATGACTTGTTTCCCATTCCATGAAGAATCTCCCTGGTCATTCCATAGAACCATATACGGAATTAACTGCATTGACCTTAGCAAGACTAACAGAAGCCTAAGCCATACTGGAAAAAAACTACAACAACCTTCAGGGGAATTTAAGATCCAGCATGAGATACTTGTGAAAAGAGGGGAAAAATTTGAAGGACAGCAATCTGAGGGCTGAAGCTCTGCAGAATAGTGAACAACTAGGTCAAAGGATGTTAAAAATTTCTTCTCGGTGGACTCCCTTCAACTCAGCTTGCACTGTTTTTAGCTGAAGAAGTCTAATGAAAACCAGCATGGGCTGCTATGAAAGAAGGGAATCACAGAAGGGACGCAGAAAAGTTTTCTCCTTCTTTTGATTGCATCAGTTCTAACTGTACCTCCTTGGAGAGAGTCATAGAACTAGACTGCTGCAGGACCTAGGCACTGCTGTAGCACGTCACTGAGATCACTGGTTGAGGAGTGTAAAGTCTGTGTAGACCTGTGGAGAAGGATAAGAGGAAGAGCAGAAGGGGACCACTTACTGTTTAGAGACAGAAAAGACAGACTGAAAGGAACTCACCTCTCCAATAGCATCACAACTCTTTCTAAAAATGCCAGGACATCTTTTCATTCACTCTGTCCAGGAGTTAAAATATTGTAGCACTGAAGACATCATTTCTGTACATGATGACACGGCGAGAAAAGTACTGGGAAACCGGTACCAGAGCAAATGGAACTACTGCTGTGATTTCACAGTTATGTACCAAAGAGACACAAGCCTGGGACACACAATACCACTGGCACTTGAAACAGGTCTGTTATAATGATGTCTGTGTCTTGCTTTCAAAGACACCAGGGGGAAGGAACTTCTGTTACTGTTTTGGAGAAAGATGAGAAAACTTCTCGGCTGGATGTCTTTTTTGATGAAACTCAGAGCAGAGTGGTAGTTCACAGGAGCACTGTTCAGATATACGCAGGTAATTTTCATCCAGATTTAAGACAGCTCTCCTAAAATGATTAATATGAGACTCTATAATCTTCAGAGCTTTTTGAGTTTTGGTTGTGTTTTGGGGTTTTTTTAACTATTAATTGAGTTTTTATGGAAGATCCACCCTTCCTTCAGGCAAAAAGCACTTCCCCTCCCCCCCCCCCCCGCTACTACTCAGAACGGTTGGATCACAAAGAGGGGTGAGTCTGGCATCCTATAGGTTGTTTCCAACCTAGCAACTTTTTTCAGTATTCAGAACAAGTCTGTAGTGGCAACAGTGACTAAAACGATGCAGAAAAAAAAGCAAGGAATACAATACTAACTAGAAACACACAAAGGATTTCAGTCCATACATAATGGAGTGAGATCCCTCTGAGGCTGCTTCTGCCAACCAAGCTAGACTGACTACTCTGCTGTGCCGCATGCACTGTATGAAGGCACGCTCTGATGTGGGACTGGGCAGCAGCTGTGCCCCTCAATCCCTTAAATTCTCCTGCAGAGGAGGACTACAAGGTCATTCACTCCTGGATGATCACTGCTGGATAGGAAAGTCTTGATTTCACAGAGTATATGTCCTGTAAGAGGGATCCCTGCAGACAACTCAAAGCTACCGGGACTCTAGTTTGGATCCTCACATAGAAGACCTATAGGAATTTCCTCTGATAATTTTCTCCCCAAACAGGAATTTTTAGGTCACAAGAGCCAAGAAAATATACAGATCCCTGTCTTGGGTGAAAGGCAAAAAACCCCAAATCTTTCCTTTTTCTTTCCTTCTCTATTATCAAGCCACTCTGTTATCCCTCTGTGCTCCATCAACCCTCTCTAAGAGCTGTGGTATGACTTGTAGCGAGGAAGAGATGTGTTTGCCGGTCCGAGCGAGTTCCAAGATTCATTACAACCACGAAAGGCCATTGACCTGCAGGAGATAATGGTTCAGTACTGAATATCTTACCCGGATCTGCAAGTCACTGAGGTCAAGACATCTGCACATTTCCAGGAAGAGCTTCACACCCTCCTCATCTAGGATTATATAGACTGGGATCCAGCGCTTATATGCTGCATCGACAATATCACGGAAGATGTCCCGGTCTGTAAATACATCCATGACCACTGCAATAATCTGGAAACAAGAAGATGGTAGGCAGACAAATAAATAAATAAATATTAGGAACTGAAAGGAAGGCCCGTCCCAGTGGTGCAAAATAAAGGAGAGCACTGATACCAGGTAATGGAGGGGAAGCCTGTAGGGAGATGAAAGTACAGGGATGTACATGCCCAAGCGCTACCAATAATTGTAATTTTCTGGGTTAGCTGCTGCACTTTGGAAGGAACTTAGTAAATGCCTATGAGAGTTCTCCTTCTTCCAGGGGGAGATGACTTATTTCAGCAGCCTGAGGAATGCCAAAGCCAAATACCTAGTTTTTCCTCTGTATTGAGAAACTTCCATTGTCTCGGTAAGGATTCACTTAAATGAAGAAGAGCACTGAAAATAGATTGAAAAAAGAAGACTGAAAACACAACTTTAACACTTAACCTGAAGGTGTGTAATGGAAGAATGAATGTGCAGAGGAATCAGGGCCTGCATCCTCAGCCACCATGCATAGTGCAGACAACAATAATTCTATTTTCTTTTTTTTCCCCCCAGTTCCCTGCGAAAAGTCTGCTCTCAGGGCTGGCTTCCCAAGGAATAGTTTATAGAGCTCAAACATAAACACCTCATATTCCTCAGGAACGGACTGGAGTGTGGTCAAGATTTGGAGGCAAAATGATCATTCCCTCTCTTCACATATACTGTTTTTCTGGTAGAAAATGAAACCTTCTTTCCAGGCATAGATTTTACATAAAAACAAAAGGTTTCACTGATGTGAGAGACAAGCCTGAACATTTATAGGATGAGTAACAACAAAAAGAAGAAGGTTGTGGGTAACTTTATGCTGATCTTACAGAAAGGGAGACAAAGACAAAACATGTATCTTTTACACCATTAGGAATACCAATTCATTTCTCTGCCTGAGTTATTCTTCCCAGCATTTTAAAGGTTATCAATGGAGGAAACTACTGTTTTCCTAGTCCCTCTGCATAACATCAGCATGCCAGGTCAGAGCTGTCATGCTGACAGTATGCTGGGAATACAGTTGCCTAAATTTTAATTTCCCCTGTGCTGGGGATCACAGTAATAAGCCCAGCTGTGCTGGGGATGGCATATACAGGTGTGAATGGAGCTAAATACTGAATCACACAGCAGGATTTCCTTCACTTGATGCGTGGGAGAGGTGCAGCACTCCTGCAGGAGCCCCCTAAGGAAGGGGGGAATAATTCTCCCCAGAGACCTCTTTCCTATGAAAAACGCCCTTGGACAAGTGGCTTTTGGGAAAGTGGTGCCACGGTAAACATCCCCCACTGTGTCTGCTGAGTCTCTGCTTGTTCGGCCAACAACAACCAGCACATCTGCTCCGTCAGGCTCCTTCTGTCAACACTGCTTACACCAGCTTTTCTTACTTAGAAAAAGAAAAAAGAGCTGACATTGTATTTATGCTCATCATTAACATGTAAGTTCCTGATACAGGTGAGCTACGGTGGAGCTACATCATACTAAGTCCCACAGCGAATTCAATTAGGCAGGACTTCAGGTCCTGCCTTGGTTCTCCCTTCCCAGCAAGATGCAGGGAATGTTACCAGAACCTCTGAAAATTAAAATACAGTGAACTTGTGCCACTTTGTTTCTGAACAACTTCATATACAGGCAAATCATAATTAAAGGCATGACCACTTCTTGCATTAACTCAGGCCTGTTATGCTCCCTCTCCCCCCACACACAGTGGTATGGATGGAGTTATGTAGGAGCAAGGATTCCAGATAATATTCATTTGAAGTAAGAGCATCCACATAGGGAATGGATAGCAGAAGCACAAACGTCTTTTCTCTCCATCCGCTCCACTTGCAATGAGTGTAATGATTGCAGAAATTACAGCCCGTCCTGGACAAACCATTAATTCTCAGTACCGGCTTTGCATGTGAAGGGCTGGTTCCTTCCAGGCTGTGGGGCCCTGGGTCAGTTCAGGCTTCTTTGCAAGACTGTGGGCCAGTGAGAACAGCAGTCAAAACTTCCCATGGGCAACTCCTGTTGTTGTGTTTGCCATCTCAAACCCCTGTCACTGCTGGTGATCTGTCAAGATCACCTAGCAGCATTCTCAAGCACAGCAAGTCAGAGCATGAGTGTCTACCCCTGCAAGATGTTTTCCCCATTTCTCTTCCTATCCTATGGGTAATAAACTTATTTGTAGGGCCCATAGGTGTGCCTAGCTCTTAGTAGGAATTTTAAGATTGGCAAGTTAATGCTTGCTAATCTCATTGCAGCAAGGTAGCTTAATTAACATATGTTTGTAAAATACTGATGATAAGCCACCCACAGGCATGTGCCACATATTACCAGTATCTGTTTAGACCCCTCTCGGAAAAAACAAACCCAACAACCCCCCCTCTCATCTGCTGATTAAAAAGCTGCTACCTGGAGACTTTTGTTGCCCGGGCCAGCTCAGCTGAACACAATAGGCATAGTTATCTATTAAAAGGACCATTAAACACTCAAATGGCTGTTCAACATGAAACCAGCTTTGGGCTGGGAGGGGCACAGTTTGTCCAGTCAGTGAAAAAATAAAAATCTACAAAGGAATTAATTATTTCTAGGTGCCAGGCACGGCTATTGAAAAAAAACCAACCTTTCCCAGTTCTTGAATGGTCTATAGAAGCCTTCGTAGCAGTGCAAAGAGGAAGTGAATTTGCACTAGATCGGAGTGTAAGGATTTTACAGCTTCTGTCTTCTAAATGACTGATCACACCAGTAACTGAACAGAATTACAGGGTGTGCACAATTTCTGAGAGCAGGGAGCTGAGAAGATCTGCCAGATTAATACCTCTCTGTAAAGTTTTCTGTGTTTCCCGGCAGATTCGGTTTGAACAAGTCTGCAAAAGTTGTGCATATATAGTGTGTGCTGGCAGAGGGGAACAGGTGAAGGAGGAAATAACTGCTGAATTATAAAGCAGAAAACCCAGAAAGCTGCAAAACCAAGCGCAGGAATGTTTCTTACACTGTTCTCCCCTCTACCCAAGAGTTGTGTCAGCTCTGACGGGGATCTTTTCCGGGGTGGTCTTCCCCGGGAATTTCACCCACATCCGGGGTGGGTGACAAAACCCCTCGTCATTGCCCCCACCTGCTCAACGCAAGCTCTTGTAGCATCGTGGCTGGTTTGTTTCCTTGCCAGAGGAGCCCTATCACCACCAGCAGTCATTTCCAGGCAAAGATAAATGGGAGGAGCAGCCGTGTATTGTCTGCACTTTGGCTACTTGTAGTCCAGGCTGGATGGTGTTGAGACCACAAAAAATAAACCCAAAACCCCCACCATCCCATAAACAAACACGCTACCCTGTCTTTATCTAGGGATACCTGCACACACCGGAGGGGTGGCTGTAACAGCATCATGACCTGCCTTCCTCTACATCCGGGAATGAGGCCGGGACAGGACAACGCGAACCACGGGTACAGAACCCCAACTGAGGGGAGGTGGAGGGGTTTGCAGAGCTTTAACCCCATCACAGGCATCATCTTGGGCAAAGCGTAACACGGCCGGCAACAAGGCGCAGGGAACGCCTGGTGCCTGGTGGACGCCGACCATTGCATGGCCAACGCGCTCCTCGTGCTTTGTAACGAGGGCAGCCCGGCCGCGGCGGCTCTCGCCTGCCTTCCACCCCACATCCCGAGCCAGACCCCCGGCGCGGGTGAGGGCGGGCAGGGCTGACCCTTCGGGCCGTACCTTCTGCGCCTGCTGGATCATCTCCCGCACCACCTCCTTCAGGTGCGGCGCGCTCTCCTCCTTGCGCGGGTGCGTGAAGAGGGACACCCGGCTGATGCCGCGGTAGAAGGTCTTGTCGGTCCAGCCCAAGTCCAGCGGGGGCACCTCGGTGTCCGAGCACTCGGGCCAGTAGGCCAACGACAGGGTCTCGCCGCCGGGTCCCCGCGCCACCTTGCCGCCCTCCCGGGGGTCGTCGTAGCCCCGCCAGCCGCCCCGCAGGTCCTGTAGCTCCCGGCCGGAGAGGAAATCGCGGAGCTGCTCCTTCCTCAGCGCCTCCCGGTACGCGGCCTCGCCGCGGGTCACCAGCGCCTCCAGGGCTCGGCGCTGCTCCTCGCTGTAGTAGAAGCGGGCCTGGGTTTCGGTCACCTTCTCGTTGACGTGCAGCTCGTCCAGCAGGAGCACCTGGGACTCCGCCATGCCGCCGGCAGCCCCAGCGCAGCGCCGGCCGGCCGGGAGCGAGGGCAGGAGGGAGAGGCAGGGCCGGGACCGCCTCACCTGGCCTGCCCGAGCCCGCCCCGACGGGTGGGGCGGCCGCTGCCCCGGGCCCTGGGGACACGGCTGTCCCCGCCGCCCTGCCTCTCTCCCAGACCCCTGCGTGGCCCCTGGGGAGGGGGGTACGGATCGCGGGGAGAAGAGTTTCTGGGAAAAGGAGAACAACCTGACCTAAGAGATGCAGGATGAGATGTAAGATAAAGGGAAGAGACTGGTTATGCGGCGGCCTAAACCAGCTTCGAGGGATGTGGGTTAGAAATCTTTAACTAACTTGTGAAATTGCATCCTAGGAGTGAACTTAGTGCATTGAAATGGGAAAACAGCACCTCCGAGGGAAGACCCTCACCCACTGAACACACGAATTTGGAATACCCTGTACCTTTAAACCGAGGCAGGGAATGAGAAGGCAGTAGTAGTTTAGCCAGGTAGTGATGTAGATTCATTATGCAAATGCTGCCTGAATAGGATTGTATAAATATGCTTGCAAATATATACATTGTATATGTATGTATAAATACGCTTCCTCGCTTTGTGGATTTACCACTTCGCACCCATCTCTGCGCAGACATGAAATAAAATCCAGTATCTTAACTCTGTGTGTGGATCAGCTTCCCCACAGGGGAAAGAACCCGGATTTGGGACAGCACCTTGGCATGGCTGGCACCAGTGTCCTGACTTCAGTGCTTGGAGGAGAACCAGGCCTGGGCCGCAGGTGTATTCTGGGGTGCAAATGCAAAAGCCTATTTAAGAGTTTTTCCCCCACTTTTTCAGACTTGGCAGCCACCTGCAGGGTTCTCATGAGGAAGGGGGGGACACAACTGGGGCCACGGAGATGGGCAGAGCGCAATGGTGGCCACAGGCAGTGACCTGTTGGCTGCAGTGAGCTGGTAGCCGGCCCCCTCTGAATCCACTGGCAGCTCAGCGGCTCCAGAAGAGCAGGCGGTGGGTATGGGGACCCCAGCTTACAGAGGGGAAGATGACAGAGCGATGTGCCAGAGGCCACCCAGCAGGCTGGTGGCAGAGCTGGCAATAAAACAGCCCTGCTTCCAGTCTCTGGCTGGGAGCATGAAAAAATACCCACATGAATCCTATCGGAGAGACTGGGGGCTGTCATGTTAAATTACGATATTTGCGAGGTGTGTGATCGTTGCTAGGGGCCCTAATCAAGATTCCAGTCCCACTGCGCTTTGCACAAACAAAGGACAAAAAGCAGCGCTTCCCCACTGCAGCCCAGGGACAGAGCTGGCAGGGAATGAGCAAGGAAACAAGGATAAAGTCAAAGGCAGGAGTGAAATACAAACATTCAGAGGCATTTGCAGTGCTTTACATCTGTGATTAGCCCTAAGTGCTCACATGCAGAAAAAAAACTGTAAGGGAACAGAGCTTCTGGAGCTGCTCTTTGTTTCCTCTCTCTAAGAAATCACCTGCCCTCAGTGTGACTTAGTTTAAATAAGCAAGGGTCAAGTGGGCCACCACAGCTCATCCTGTGCTGTTCCTCTCCTTTAGGTAAAAGGGATATTTTAGTATTCCAGACTGTCTTTGATAGCTTTTCCTAGCATGAAATTCACTTAAAATTTGAAATTACACTTCGCAAAGGTCTACTCCTCTGCCTATCAAGTCTCCTTTAAAAATTTATTTCCATGTAAGTTCTTTTAGCCTTATTTCTGATGGAAATGAGACTTACATGGTCATGGTGTCTGCACCTGTCTGCCTGTCTGTCCACGCCTCTAATAACTTTTGAGCCCACTGTCTGATTTCAAACAAGTTTGGCAGAAGTGTAATTGCATCCCTACAGATTTTGTGAAAAACAACAGGCCTGATAGCAAAAAGAGGCTCTATCACAGTCCCCAGCAGTGAAAGTTACAACGTGGGCTCATGCCTTATTAGATTCCAGATATTCCATAAAATTGAGAATGCTAATAAGTGCCTGATCTGTAGGAAGAGCTTCAAATTAATTTTATGCCATCTTAGACACCATAGTCAATCAACCACAATACACAAATACACAGGAGATGTGACTTTCTTAGTTCCAATGCTCGCTAAATTATTTGTTGGTTGTGGTTTTTTTCCTGTACCAGAGGCTGCCATCAGCTCTGCTATTTCATGTGGGGCTAAATAAAATCTCTTTAATCCTGGGTGCTCTGTTCATTTGTAGCTGCACAATGTAATCTTTTGTGTTCACCTAAGGCTCCCACATGAAAGCAACAGTAGGTTCACAAACATACGTATAGTTTTGTATTTAAAAGCAAGTGAATATTTCCCACATCCAAGTAAAGGCAGCAGAGATCATTTTCACTTTGTTGTGATGAAATGTTTAGCCCCCACCTCTCACTCTAGAAGACAAAATGTTGTCTGTGTGTTGATATGATAAATAGGGGCAAGGTACTTTGCAAAAGCTGAGAGACCCCTTCCCAAAGCAAGCACGTGTCCCATCTCATCTCCCCCTCCCCATTCTCACATCAATACATTCCAACCAAGACCTTTCCTGATACTGAGTTTTTATAAGGTCGGATGATTCAGTTCCTTTTGATTTTCCCCAACCCTCCAGCTGACAGCCTCACCTCAGAGTGGTAAAAAGGGCTGTGCAAACAAACTGCATCTCTGCCACAGAGTTAATCCAACTCTTCAGGACTGGAGAAGAAACTTGGCAGGAAGTGTGGGGGGAAAGATTTGTACCTCGCTCTGCCCCTCTGGGATTAAGGAGTGAATTCCAGTTTCCACTCTAAAAGAGAGTTATTACTGTTTGAGCTCAGGTTTTCCTCTCTGCCCTTAGCACTGGCTTAAGAGAAACAAGAAAGGGGAAAGCTGATTTTGAATTGTGCTGAGGCAGCTGCACATCTACACAGAACTATGCTATCCGTCACTGGATTTGTTTTGTTCCAGGGGATTACTCGCTGGAGGGGCTGCGTGTGCACAGGCAGGGTTGGGTCTCTTTACTTTTCGCCTTTGTTTGGGTGTCATCCCAGGCTGAGTCCTGGTTAAGGTCTTGCTTACTTTTCTGGTCTGGTTCCAGAATGTTTTCCAAAGGATGTAAACTAACCTATCAGGAAATATTACCTCTCGTTGTAACCCTCCCCCAACCCTATTACAGTATTTTAAATCTGCCTTCAAACACCTCCCACGTATAATCTGGTTATTTGGGCCTAATTGCTTAACTTTCCTTTGCGAGGCAGTGCAGGCTGTGCATTAGATAAAGATATGACACCTTATATTTAGCATTAATTGCAACTGCACTTGTCCTGAGCACACATCTCTCTTGCCAGTCCTTCCTATGTAATTTCAGTCCCTAAATAGCCCACCTCATGATAGATTCTTTGATAAATTTCCCAGCAGTGTTTTTCACGTGGCATAAACTGCTACAAGCTCTTGTTATAAACCTTGGAGTGCTCAGCTCTACAGAGATAAAATCCTGATGCTTTCCCCCTCACCTACATCTTATTTTGCCAAAGAACAGTTACCATCTACATGCAAAATAGGAGTAAAAGCAGGGGCAGACATTAAAATAAGTATCATTTTGTGATAAAGTGTTCAAGAGCTGTAGGGTAGAAGTCTTATTCTGAGGAGTGATATCTTCCAAAACAAAACAACATGATTTACCAAAATGTCTCTGATTCAACCATACTATTTTTTGGTTGTTTTTAGTTTTGTTTTGATTTGATTTGTTGTTTGGGGTTTTTTTTTCTCCATAAAAAGCAGCAACTGCTTACACATCAGTTTTGCAAAGACAACTAATTGTTTATGTGATGGAGGATACAAGAGAGTGTTTTCCATTTCTCACTGTTTCAGCTGCAGGTTAGTCTGAGGTGACAGGGCTTTGCTGTCTTGAAATAGAAGAGTAAATAAATAGGTGCCTGTGCCATGGTTGTTATTAAACACCATATTCCTTCCCTGTGCTGGCTGGCAGCACAGCAAGACTCACAAAGGCTTGGTGGAGATTGCACCTTCTCGACTGTCTTCTCTGGATCAGGATCCAGGAGTTTGTGGGGAGACTGCTACGTGCACAGCGAGCCGTGCCCTGCTTGTCCCGGGTCTGAAATTCCATTTGCAAGGGCTGCCAAGCCAGCACAGGAATGGGTGCATTAGTCATGTCCAGGTACTGGCAGAGCAAAAAAGCCCAAAACAAGATGATTTCAGGGTGGAGAGAAAGAAGCTCTTGCCTTCCCCATTCACCCTCCAGCAACCCAAAGAGCTGCAGGCGGTGGAGGGCAGGTGTGTCACTTCTGCAGCAGCAGTGACAGACTGCAATCCGGCGGATGAAGAAATGCTTTCAGATGCTTCCTTTCTGTCACATTATACTGCCTCAGGGAGAAAACCTAGCTGCTGAACTGGAGAATTGCCGCAAATGAGTCAAGTGCTTCTGGCCTCCCACTCACATGTTTCCATGTGAGAGTAAATAGGTAAGAGAGTCCTCTGAAGAGAGCAGAAAGGAACAACTGCATTTGCAGGCTCATGTCTTGCAGCAAGGTATTTGCTGACTGAGCATGCACAGAAAGACCTTTAGCCGTTTTCCCAGGCTGCTCCTCTTCACAGGCCAGCACTTTTAGGCAGTTTCCTGTAAGAAATAGTGCTGACCCTGGTCTCTTGCTCTTTCAACACCCATACAGGCAGGGACTCAAACTGGTTGCAATTCAGCTGAGCTACCCTGAGGGGCCTTGACCAAGTCATCTGCTGTGCCTCAGTTCCCATTCTCTAAAATGAGGAAAATACTACTCTACTTCACAGGGCTGTTATAGAGAAGAGCTTAAAAAATAAACCCCCAAACCAACGTCACCTACATTTACTTTGGTTTCTCCTGCAGGGGATGGGGGAAGAAATAAAAAGATAGCTGTAGAGTCCCTTTGCAGATGAGCCAAATCCTGAATGAAAGCTCTGGCTAAAGAAAATAGCGAGGAATCAGCAATGCAGCCTCTGAACAGGATGCTTAATTTCAGCTATAATTATGTAGCTCTCAAATCATGGTGTGCTTTGTAGACAAAGGAACACCAGGAATGGGGGCACTGAAAAACTAAGATAGCAACAAGTCTGCAGCATCATGCACTTACTTGTGTACCGGCCACTCATCAGTGTGCATTGCTATCAGCTCTCTGGGGAAGAAAATGCTCAGGTGAGAGCTAACAGGAAGAGGAGTGGAGCAGACAAGGAAGTCAGGGTGGGTGTCCCAGGCAGAGGCTGGAGGGAGAAGTAGCAGCCTGACAAGAAGCGATTAATGGGACTATCCAGATATTGTGGAGCAGACCTCCAGCCAGTGCAGCAAGAGCTGGTGGGAGATGGAGTTACGTGCTGATGATGAGGTGTGCCAAAGTTATGTGGTGGGTAAGAGGAAGTCAGTGGAGGGGATGCAAGAGAGATATGAAGTGTTCAAGAGTAAATGAATTCATTTGAAAAGCTGCATATTCAGTGGAGGAAAGGAAAGCAGTTGGAAGCAGAGAAGAGGCTCTGGTATCTAAAAAGTTTTAGGCATCCTGGAGGATGGCTAAAAAAAGCCATGGCAAAATAGGAAACTGTTTTTTATAAGGAGAGGGAAAGAATATAACTGTGAGGCTTGAATAGAGAAGAGAGAAGTTAGAAGTTGGTCCTAAAAATACAAAAATGAATAGTTAGGAAGCAGTTTGGCCCCCACAATAAATGCAAAACCGTGTGAAGGGCGCAGCATAGGAAAGAAAAAGGGAACCCTCCGAGTGGAGATACAGAAGGCTGAAGCGTAGGCTTAGACCTGGAGATGGAACAAGTTGATCTGTGATTCATGAACACAAAGAAAGATACAGCTAGATTTTAAGATGTGGTAGAAGTGTGTTTCTTTGGTTTTGAAGATGCCCTTTACTGATCAGCATACATGGAATTCTGATGTGGATTTAGCATAAAAACATCCAAAGAAGCAATGCAAAGGAGGAATTAGCTGCTCATGACCTTATCAGGAGCACTGCTAGCTCCAGAAGATCCCTGCCTTTCACTTGCCAGTGCTTCTGTCCGGCAGTGCCACAGTGCAGGCAGATTGAGTGGGTGCAAGTGACTCCCGTGAGTCAGAGAAAGCAAATAAAAGGAGCTGAACAAACCTCCCTCTGGAAAGGCCATTTCCAGACAGACATGTTGGAGGTGTGAAAGCAAAACTTCACAGGAAGTCGTGTGCAAAATTTGCTGTTTAATGGTTTGTTTTTTTTTTGCTTTATAAATGCCGAACTGAAGTCATAGAATAAGTACCAGGCAACATTCCCTGCCTCTGTTCCAGCTGCTCTTTGTGCTGCCAAACCACCGTGTGGCTTGACTGAGACATTGCACAGCAGCATTTATCCCAGGCCATAGTGTCGCTACAAGTAGGGGTGTGCTCTGGGCACCCCAAAGCCACATACGGGGAAACCAGCAGAGCACCTTCATTTTGATACTGGAGACATTACTGGTTGGACTTCAGTAGGGAAGAACTCAGCCAACCGAGCAGAGGCATCATGATGGTCCTGAGACAGTGTCACAGGAACAGTGACCCGGGCTGTCCCTCCCTGGGTCTATGGACACCTGAATTCAGGCTTAGAATATCATAATTTCAGATCAGCATTGGCAACAAGACCTGGTTTTGAATTCTTCCAGAAGCAAAACCCAAATGCATAATGCGTTCATGTTTCTCCAGTGCCTGTTTTTAGATCCATTTCTTTTGCAACTCAATTAATCGAGATTTTGCTGCTCATTTTAAAATAAATGGCATTTCTTAGGCAGGTTTATAGCTTTCAGTCTTAGAGGTTTAAATATAATCAGGTGGATTCTGAGCTAATCCAGATTCATAAACCATTCTCACCTGTTAATATGGGAATCCTTTGATCATCCTATTTAAGAGATGTTTTTCAGCAGAGGGGTATTTTTCAGACGGATTGTCCTGCAGTACTCTTTATTTCGAGGTTGTGGCAGGTTACTGTGCTGCACCCTCATGCAAAGCACACAGGCAGAAGGGAGGGGGAGAAGAAGCTGCAGCAGAAATAAGCCACAGCTCTGAGTTCACCCATATTCCTTTTCCCCCTTCTCCTGACAATGAAGGATCCTTATATCTCTCCTTGTGCTCAGCTTATCCTACTCACCTGCTGTTTTCTATTTGCCCTGTCATACTTAGGTGGGATCTTTTAAAATTCTTCCCTTGAGAGGGACCCTGGCCATTTTTCCTTTTACTCTTCCAGCATGGCTGGCTCAGGAACAGGTTTCTTCTTGCCAGACCCCCACACCCTCTTCCCACCCTCCTGTATTTATATTCTTCTACTGGAGAAGCAGCTGCATCCCCTGGGGAAGAGTGCAGCCTGTGGCAGATCCCCATCCCTACCAGAGCATCTCTGCTCTGACAAGCAGAAGGAGAGAGTCCAGTCTTCATGGCTCTAATTCCACTTTGTTGAGGTTGTCAATTAGTAGAGGAAGCAATGATTGGATTTAGTTTTTTCCCCTCATGCTGACAATTGACCTAAGTCACAGTAAATGCTATTAGACAGCAGATGATCTCGGGAAGGACTGCAACTAATGGTGTAGCATTTTGCATATCTCACAAGCATTTAATTTATCCCTCTACTCTTCCTGGAAGTTGCATATAGGATGTAGTGGGGTCCTGTTGGAGCATGCTGCCAATTTCATGAGCTCAGGTAGGTAATTACCTTGTTATCCTCTTTCTATGCTGCAGAGCAATGTGAAAAGCAAATCACAGCTCAGCTATCACTCAAGCCAGTGCTCGGGGTAACACTGTGCTAAGCCATGTGTGGGATGTACTGGTGGCCTTGGTCACCAGGTAGCACAGTGGCTTTCCAGCTTCTGAAGGCCATTAGCTGCAGCAAGACTCTTTTGAGCTTGGGGATAAATCTACCATAGGAGCCTCTACAACATCCCAGCCTCTGTCCACCACCTCAGGAAGCTACAGCTGGCACCCGACACTGCGCTACGAGAAGCTCCATGTCTGAGTCCCAGCATGGGAGACTGGGGTAGCCTGACACTTAGGATGAGAAACATCCTGCTCTGGGTGTCCAGGACATGCTGGGGAATGAATTCACTCATCTGGAAGACAGTGAGGTTGGACTGGGTTGTTTGTCTGCAGCACTAGGTAACCTACTTTTGTGAACACTGCCTTGGCAAATTAGTTAGATCAAGGTGATTCCCTGCCTTCATCTCCTCACAGGCCTTCCAGTCCCTTTTGTTCTGAGCTCATCTGTGTTTGGAAGGTAAACACATGGTACGCCCATGGTGACCTTTAGAACTAGGAGCTTTTACAGTTTGCATAACGCTGCAGATACATATGCCATGATAATAAGTAAGTTGGAGCAATTATGGAATAAATCCTTGCCCCAAAGAGATACCCAGATGCAAAGGGCGGAGCATGCTGCTAAACAAAGTATGGCTCCACTAGAGAAGCCATACTTTATTTTTGGCTGCAAACATCCAGATTTTTCAAGAGGAGGGAAGAAAGCCTAGCCAACTTGAGCAGGCTCCAAGGGCAAGCTGAAAGACGTCAGAAAGCCAGATGGGAAGAGAAAGCAAGCAAAGGAGAAGTTTAACCACTGTGTGAGGGTGAGGGCCCAAAGACAGGGGTTGAAAGAGGTGATGAGAAATGCCAGGCTGGCATAAAGGAAGTTATGGAAAAGGAAGAGAGGCTTTAAGTCTGACACCCACAACTCTGCCATTGTCCTGCTAGGTTACCTTTGGCAAATAAATTCACTGTCATCTAACTTCCCTCCTCCTGTTTATACATCATGGCACTCTGACTTGTGAATTCTTTGGAGTAAGACTATAATTGCTACAGGTACAGGAAGTGCCCAGTGCAAATAGGCTCTGAACTCAGATGGTGCATCTCTGTGGTGAAGGACAGGAAAATCCAATAGAAGATGCAAAGTTGTTGCATGGGCTTGGATACAGGCATGGCTCACCTGTTAACAGGGACCAACAGCCTGCACTGTGGGGATGAAGGGGAATGGAGAGGGGAGGGCAACACCAACTACTGAGAGCACAGCTTGCTCATGGCAGTGGGATAAATGAAAGAGCAATGAGGAGAAAGTAATGTTAAAATCATGGTATGTGGGTGGAGGTGGGGAAGAGACAGCCATTGGTTGGGTAGAAAAGGCAGGTGCTATTTTAGTCAGACTGTGTTAATTTCAGCTCTGATGTAACTCCATTTATGTCAATTTTAGTCAGTTGAATTACACAAAAGATTAATTTAGGCCGATGAATTGAGGTAAGAGTGATTCAGCCCAAAATAAGTTTTGGGGTGCAAAGAAGAGATGTGAAACAAGGTAAAGAACTAGAGCCATCCTGGATTTGAAGAGATGTTGAAGTAGGGAGGGTGGGGATGAGAGAAGGTGAACCAGAGGGAGTAAAAGCAAACAGGCCACAGGACCCTGCAAGGATGTTTGCCAATGATTTTCATTGCAACCCAGGACAATTTGCAAGGAAAGGCAGTCTGCTCCCTGAACTCTGTGTGTATTGGTTATTTTCACCTTACTCTTCTCATGGTCCACCTCCCCTTGCCACTCCTCTGGACAGCCTGCACACCAACATACTGTACTCACAGTGTTCATAACAATTAGGCTTTTGTCTTACTATTTTGGTTTAATCACAAAACATTCCAGGTACACTTTGGATCAGGGTTTCATAGAGCAACAGCTACATTTAGCAGTAAGAGTGGCTCTGATTCACTGGCAGTGCAGCTTCACTGGAGTCGATGGAAATGAACTTGTTCCATTAATTCTCCAGAGACAGCATGAAAACCAAATGAAACCAGACAGGGCCATTCTCACGCTGACAAATGTATCCACACCTTAACTCTTAACAGCCTGCCCATGGAACACATGCAAAAAGCATCTGACATACTTGGCACTGTCTTTTAGATTTGCAAAAAGGTGCCTCTCAAAAACCCGTAAGAAATAAAAGAATTATGCTACTACACTTAACAAAATGAAAACAAAAAATAATTAAGCACATCTCTTGCTTCCTTCCCATTTTACTCAATTTTTCCCCTGCATATGCTTTTCATCTATTGTTTCTGATGCCTCTTTTAAATTGGTGTTTACTTTCTCATAATTCCATGTACTGAGAAAATGTAACACCCATGAATCCCTGAGGTCTCTTTCTCTTCCTCTGTCCTCATTTCCCCTAGCTTTTATTCTTCCATTCTTTTTTTTTTTTTTACATTTTTGTTCTTTGAAATCATGATCATCAATTGCATTTCATTTTCATTCCCTTCCTCTCTAGCTTGCCCACATTTTCATTCCTCTGTTCTCTTGTCCCTTGTTCAGCATTACATTTAGTTGAGAGAAGAAGAAAGTCAGTAGGCTCTCAGGTTAAGGAGGAACTTTAACCATTTCTTTGACAACTACCCCAAACTTGGCTCCACCAGTTTTCCACCTTCCACAAATACTCAGTACTGCACAAGAAATAAACACCTTACAAAGTGCTTTCAACTCATATTCAATCACCATAATAAATACAAACTCTCTTCTGTAACATTCAATCATTATATTTAGTCTTAATATCACACTTTTCATCTGCAAACACCCACACAAGCATTGGTTAATTTGTCCTCACAGCAGCCCTGCCAGGTAGGTAATTACGTGTTATTATCTCCATTTTACACATAAGGAAACACCGGGTGACATTATGAAATTCCTAACAAGCTCATATAGCCACAAATCTAAGCAGGCCCTAACTGAGTCCTCTATAGACATACACATACACACAGTAGTCCACAAACATTTTAGTGTACACTGAAAATTAGGGACCCACAAGCTCAGTGTAGGACAGGAGAGAGATGCTCACTTGGCATATTACACCCGAGAAAAGGAAATTCTCAGACCGTGAGATCGCCCTGGACAGCAGAGGAGAGGTGCAGGAAGCAAACTGCCAGCTCTCCACAGCACACTGTATTTTCTGGGCAGCATTTCATGACCTCCCGTTCCTGCAGGTGAGCCAATGTGCAAGGTGAGCTCCTCCTTGCCCCCAGGCACCACCAAGGTTTGATTTCATGTTTGCAGTTTCACCACTGGTGACTGCCCTCCCGCTTATCAACACTTGTTTCTGACAAGAAGTTGGGAAAACACTGTCATGCAAAACCCCCAGGTGAGCCCCTGACCTATTTGAATGCTAATGACCTCTTAGTGCTATATCCCACTCGTTCTACTGACTATCAAGGTGTCAGGATGGGAAAATAATAGACCTG
Source organism: Corvus moneduloides (assembly GCF_009650955.1). NCBI lineage: Eukaryota > Metazoa > Chordata > Aves > Passeriformes > Corvidae > Corvus > Corvus moneduloides. The sequence continues at coordinate 24,504,627 of NC_045479.1, read as the reverse complement.
CTGGACCACAGGCCGCCGCACACACAAACCCATAGAAATATGGAAGAAACATTAGTGGGAAAGTCAGAGAAGGAAAATGAAGACCTGAGTAATTACCTTTGGTCCAGGATGTCAGCAGCCCACACCAGAGTATCCTGTGTGCAGCAACTCCCCTCCACCACAGGGACAGGATGCTTTGCTGCCCTCCCACGTGGTGCTCTCCCCACAGCAGCCCTTCCACAGCAGAGGCTCCAGGGACACCGCAGGGTCTGGCAGAGCCAATTTCAGAGGGTCAGAGGCTCAGGTGCCGTAAGACAATGAATTCCCACTTACGCAAGGGAGTTCCACTGCAACTATTAAGCATTAGATACCATTAATGGGCATGAGATGCCATTCATACAAATAAACTTGATGTGAAAATAAAGACCTGTGTAAGGATTTGGGCCGTTGTGACTCCCCATTTCATTGCCCTCCATTCAGTGTGACACTGAGGGTATCATGGGTCAATGAAAAATACTCTCTTCCCCCTTTGTTAGTCTTCCTGTCTTATTTTCTGAACCTGCCACAGCCTCTCTCAGCATAGAGATATCCAGGGAAATGATTTCCACATTGTCTTCCTTTCACCCTTGGTGTTTTGGATGTGACCAGGGACAAAGCTATAGGACAGAATTTGCCAAGATTAACATACATTGCTTATTCCATAAAAATGGACTCAAGGCCCCCTGTCTTCCCTGTATCAATTAAAATGTTAAGTCTGTATCATTGCTAGAGTTATTCCTATTCCAAATTTTCTTAAAATCCTTTACTGTTTTTAGGTTTTCTAGTCAGGATTATGTCCTTGATGTATTTGGTTTTCTCTGTCAGTTTCTGCATTTCCTAATTTCTGCTTTAGAAAAATAAAGGTCCTTTTTTCTTTTTCTTCCCTGGTTGACATATTTTACTTTTTAATTTCAAATTGCTGCTTGAGCTCTGTGACTAAGTCAGCACAGGCTGATGCTGCCTAAAACTTGGACAATGATGCCAAGGCTGAAACTTCACATAAGTTCTGCCAAAGCTGCTGACTCTGGATTCCTGCGTCTCACGGGTTCTCTCTGCTTCATCCCCTATTAATTGGGACCAAGCATTCATACCACAGGAGTGACCTGGACTTCCAGGCTAGTTTATGACCTGAGCATCTGTGCAGATGGTGAGGGGAGCCTAGCCCTGTATCGCAAACTACGAGTTGACAAGGTGAGACAAAATGATTGTTCCCAGTAAGAATTGTAGTCCTACAATTGTGCTATTCCTGTTGACTTGCCTGTACACCCCTTATCACCAGCTGGAAGCTGCAAGAGCTCTGGGGCACAGCCTTAGTGCCAGCACGACAGGGCCTTGGTCTTGGCCTGGATTTAGCATTCCCAAGTGCTTACAGCACCTTGGAGACAGTAAGAATAAATACTAAAATAGTACCTGCAAAACTTAAAAAACAAAACAAACTCTCCCCACACACAAAGAGAGACAACACTCGTGTCCACGATAGGTGTAAGGAAATGGAAAGCAAATCTACAAATCTACATACTCTTGAGAAAGGAAGTGATGGGGATGGTGAACTTTAGGAACACTGTAGAATGAATTAAAGAACCAAATGAAGGATTTAAGCTGTGGATGCAGGATGAAGACGCCAGAAGCTACAATGATGAAAACAAGAGGTCCCAGCAGATGTGGGAGTGCGAAGGGAGAGAGTGGCACGATGCGAACAGGAGGTTGAGGTGATTGCAGTGCTCAGCCAGTCAGGCCTTGCCCATACAAGGAGTAAACATCCTATGGGAAAGAGTTTTGCAGCCACGCCCAAAGTAACCGAGTGGTCAACATGCATGTGAAGTTCTCATATACAAAAGACAGCTGCATTAAATGAAATGTAACAAAATTAAATTAAATGAAATCATGAGATGAAAATTCATGAGGAAAAGTCAAGGAATGAAATGAAATGAAACTTAACTGAATGAAGTGAAATGAAGTGCAATGAAATGAAAAGAAGTGAAAATTAACATAATGAAATAAAATTAGATGAAATCTCAAGATTTCATTTCCTCTCATGAAACGAAAACTCAATGAAATGAAGTGAAAATGAAAAATGAAAGGAAATGAAACACCAAAGATGAAATTAAATGAAACATCAAAAAATGAAATTAAATGACAAAAATTTTCATGGAATAAAAGGAAATTTTCATGAAGGAATGAAATGAACTGAAATGAAATGAAAGTTCATCTAATAAAAGGAAAAGAAATGAAATAAAAAAAAGAAAGGAAATGTAATGAAATGAAATCAGATGAAATTTGTAATTTTATTTCCTTTTACGAAATGAAATCTTGAGATTTCATTTAATTTCATTTTGTTACATTTCCTTTCATTTTTAATTTAATTTCATTTAGTTACATTTCTTTTAATTTTTTATTTAATGTCATTCCAATTAATTCTGTTAAGTTTCATTTCATTCCTTTCCATTTCATTTCCTTTCATGAAATGAATTTTCATCTCATGAAAGGAAATGAAATCTCAAGGTTTCATTTATTTTCATTTTGTTACGTTTAATTTCATTTCACTTAATTTCAGTCCATGAAGTTTCAATTTATTTCACTTCATTCCCTGATTTCTCATTTCATTTTCTATTATGAAATGAAAATTCATTTCATGATTTGATTTCATTTCCTTCCTGTAAGTTTCATTCCATTTGACTTAATTCTTTGATATCCTTTTCATTCCTTGAATGAAAATTCATTACATGAAAGGAAATGTCCTGATTGTTACATTTCACTCCATTTCATTCCTTGAAGTTTTATTTCATTTCACTTGATTCCTTGATTTTTGATTTCATTTCCGGAAATGAAATCCTGAGATTTAATTTAATTTCGTTTAATTTTATTCAGTGAAGTTTCATTTAATTTAATTTCATTTCACTGCTTGATTTTTCATTTCATTTCACTTCCTTTCTTGGAAATGCAAACCACCCCTTTGTGTGTCTTGGAGCCCTACCTCTTATTTTTGGAGCTCTAAATTCAAGGTGTTTATGACTGGTGTTCCAGAGTGTTTGTGAAATGCCTGTGCTCTACGAGCCATGCACATTTTAAATGAGAATATGCAGCTATTATTCTGGTCAGCTGATGCTGAAGATTTAAACTGGTGAGCCCTGTCATGCTCTCCAACCCGATAAACGTGACTGATAGCTGCACCCCACCCAGAAAAAGAAGCATCAGCAACAAGTGGCACTAATAATTCAGCGATTTCACAGGGCAGCGAGGTGTCTCTCGCTTTTATTCTTTTCCTCCTGAAAACTGGTGCGTATGATCCATTCCCCTTAGAGTTAATGTTGATTATCGCTTGAATGACTGAGAGTTTGACTATCATAAAATTATTTTCCCTGCTTTAATTTGCAGTTAAAAAAACCCCAAACGAAACCAAAACCAACCCAAAATTCTTACAGCTGCTTAGCTGGAGCTTCTGTAAGCTTCCGTGGACGAGAGGTAGTGTCTACAGCAGATCCGAGTTATTTCCCCCTTTCCTGCCTGCACTCCGGTCTCCCAAACGAGCTTTAATGAAAGGATCGCCTACTCATGTAAAGGCTTTCTGGCAACCTCACTGCCAGGTAAGTTTTCATTTTGCTGAGTCCGCAGCCTAGGACGAGGTGATCTAAGAGCTCCTGCTGCCAGGACGGGGAGGTTCCGTCTTACCCTTTCCCCTCCTGGCTGTGCATTCCCACTGCTCGCCCTGCGCTGGCCCTGGGCCTCTTTGCGCAGCCTTCGGTGCGCTGACTCAACTCCTTACCCCGGCAGAAAACCAGTGGATGGCTTTGTGCAGGGCGGCAGCGAGCTGAAGGACTGACTCACCCGTTCTGATGAAATCACGCCCATTGTAATTAGCAGACCATCTCCGTCCGATAAAGCGCAAATAGCTGCCCTCACAATGGCAAGCTCAGATACACACACAGATACGCAGCTACAGAGAGCTGATTCTCTGCTGCCGCACATCCCTCTTATTCACACCTCTGCCAGGTAAGTGCGGAAAGCTGCTAATGCAGAACGAGCTACGAGCCCACTCAGCTCTGATGAAAATGACTCTCCAAGGGGCAGAGCAAAGGGCAGTTTCCCAATCCCTTAGTGCTGGTAGTAAACTTGCAGTTGATTTTTTTTTCTCCATAAATTTTGACGAGACAAAAAGAAAAAAAAATTAAAATACTGGTGCAGTCTACGTCTAACTCAGCATTTTGCAACCAAACTTTTGGTATGCTGTAAAAAACATCAACACCACCCCCCCCCCCCCCCCCAGAAATCCAACAACAGCTACAACAGTAACAACAAAAAACCCCTGGCAGAAAACATTCAGCCATGAGAAGGGGCACCAAACACTGATTCCGGCTGTTTGCTATTACCTGTTGGCACTGCAATAGCACTCTTCTAGGAATTTGACTGGGGAGAGGGACTGGTTAGTAGCACAAGGAAGTTATGACACATTCAGTGCAGCACAGATATAAAAGATACATTGCAAATGACCTCTAGATCAGGAGAGAAGGTACCCAGTATTTTTCATGGGTTTTCCTTTTTCTTTTCCTTTTCTGTGGGTGGATATAGAACCACAGAATTCATAGATGTGCATGAATCATAGACATCACTGAAAGGTTTCCCAGAAGCACCACTTAAACAGAGACTCAAACTTCAGTCATGATATCAGGACACTGTCACTATTTTATAGCTTTAAGTGCATAGTAGTAGACTCCAGTCCTAAACTGCTTTTTTCCCCCCATTTTTGCTCTCGTTTTTGTTTGTGACAAACAAACCCGCCATGGCTCTTTCATAAATCCTGGTGGAAATGAGCCTGCTTGGACTAGCGGGGAGAAGCCGCAAGATACCTAGGGATCTTTTAATTTGTTTGTTTCTTCTTCCTCCCTTTGTTGCCTGAGCTAATTTTATTTCTGCGTGTCTACAAGGATTCCTGCATGCCTGCCATTTGTGAAATTTTGCATTTTCATGTTGGCAGGCTGGACATGGGCCAAGCACCTCTCACTTGCACAATGGCAGCAGACAACGTGCTTTGAATTTTCTCTGCATGCAAAGGTCAGTGACCTTTCCTCTTTCACTTGCCTGTTTCCCTGCTACCCTGTAGCTCACAGATAAGTCATTGACTGTTTTCTGCTGGCAGTTCTGCTTATCTAAGAAACTTCCATTTGATGTGAATTAAGGCTCATGAGTTCTGTCACATGAAAGTTGCCTCTAAAAAATTGGAGAAATTGGCAATGCTCTGCCCGCTTCTTCAGTGCTATTAAAGGCTTTATCATGCACTCAGTTCATGGTTCCCCACTGAAATGCAAAGTTTTCAGCAGCAAGGACAGGCTGGGTGTCAGAAGCTCTTTATGCCATGCCTATGTTTTAACCAGTAAATGTAACTGCCTGGATCACCTAGGGAACACTAATGGTTTTGACTGACCTCTACGGAATTTCATTTAAAAGCACCTGAGCCAAACATTTTGAACAAATATTTGAAATGAGATGTCTGCAGAGCACTTTCTCTCAGTACAGAGGCACAAGCTGGGCCATGGGCCCGGGAGGGGGATGTAGGGGAAGCAAGATGATGGGCTGCAGCTGCGGTGCATGGAGGCTTCTGGGGCTGCACTGGGCAGGGATGGGCAGCATTGCCGAATACTTCTCACACCTAGTGTGGTGTAACCCAGGCTCCTTGGCAAAGAGCTGCAAAAGCAGAACAAGAGTCTGAGCACAGCCCTAGCCCAGATGGCCACAATTCTGTCCCACCAGACATCCTTGTTGCCCCTATGATGTGACACTGACATTACTAAAGACCTGCTGCTTCCCACTCAGGGTAGAGATCACCCTTCGCCTTGAGATCAACTACACCTGCTGGGGCATTGCTCCTGCAGTGCAAAATGTCCCAGCTGATGCCACATTGCTGTTCAAGGCTACTCAATCCATTTATTCCTGGCTGATGGATCTTTCACTTCTGACATCCTTGGTTGCTCTCCACAAGGGCTGAAGGCAAAAGGGCCTTTCAAGAGCCTGCAGCACTGGGATCCTGTTAGGGAGGAAGGATGAGAGGTGCCACTAAATGGAAAAAATCATGAACAGGTGGCTGTTGTGAAAAGCTTCAAATTTCTTGCACAGCCCACTGACACTGAGAACTACTTTGCATTTAAAAAACAACAGCCACCACCCATGAACTTGTTTTCCTGGCACGGGAGGCTGGCCTAGCAGCCTGAGCAGGTGCTGACTTTGTGGCAGCCCTGAGGATCATCTCCCCTGTGCTCTTACCTTTGAGCAGTCCAATGGGAACCAGCCATGATCCTGTGGTTTTTGCAGCACGCTCCAGTGAGCACAGCTGTTTCAGTAAACATGGATGCCAATGCAGAGAGACCTCTCTTTTGTGGCACAGAAAACTGCCTGCACATCTTTCACGTGAAAGGAAATTTACTCTTTTCAGCTCAGCCTTATTAATCACAGAGACATTTCTAAGCAAAATATGGATTTGCAGCAGAACATAGGCAAAAGTTTCATTCAGACAGGAGAAAGCACAGCTCAGCTATGCTCACCAAACTTATTTTTCCAAGTGCAAGTCCAGCTTCCTCTGTTTCACTTGTTATAATAATGCTTGCCTTCCCACATACTTTTATCTCTGTTTACATTTTCTTTTCTCATGAACTGTCTTTCTTGCTTAAGAAAAATAAGAAACCAAATACTTTTCTGGTTTCCCTCTTTATTCCTCCCCATTTTGGTTTCACACTCTCTTGGGATATGTTCTAGTGGTTTTGGTTCTTTCCGAAACATTGACAAATGTCAGCTGAGCTCAGTGCAGCGCACTGTCACCTTAAGGCTCCAGTCCTAGGCTGCTAATATGTACCTCTTGCAAGGGCAATAGTCTCTGAGGTGTGAATCACCACAATATTAACAAGGATTGTGCTACAATTAAAACCTGTTGGAAGAAGGAGAAGGAAGGTTGGCAGGATATATGGTTAGAGGAGAGGAGTGTCTCTCTTTTTCCTTATTAAGTGGCCTAATCTATGAGAGAGAGAATTTCATGGGCAGAAAACGGCATGGGGCACAGAAAACTTCTCCATTGTACAGCCCCTTCTATCCCCTGCAAAATTCCCCACTTTCCCCACACCTCCCCTTGTATCTGGAGTCTCCACTGACTTGGGAATAGCCATGATCCTTAGCACTGTTGTTTTGTTGAGAGAAAAACAACTTTTACTGTGGGAGGGTACAAAAATGCAGACTGTCACCTGTGCCTCTCAGCTACTGCCATGTGCAGTAAATGCAGGCAGCACTGCCTCTGCTGGGGGAGCAGGCAAGGCCAAAAGCAGAGGCAAGAGAAACAGGGCATGGCAGCCCCGAGCTTGGCCCCTGCACAGGGCAGCAGCGCAGGGCACTGGTGGAGTTAAAACAGACGCCGTGAGGCCGTCTCCTCCTGGTAGTTTTGCTGTCGTTAGATGCTGCTGATAATGAGAAATCGTGATTTTACTGTGGTGCTGGTATGTTGTCCATAATTAGCGTGCAGTCCTTTAATACTAATTACCTTAAGTATTAATTCCTTAAACATCAATTAAAAAAATCACGTGAAATTTACCTCTTCCTCAAATGAATCATGCGTTAACATGGGGCTACTTGCAATGCATTACTTAGACTTGCTTAATTAGTTAATCTCTGTAAAGGGGTTTCAAATGCGTGAAGAGCTATCAAACTGCTAAGTGCATTATCTTCAATTAATTTTGTGCAACTACATCTTCACTACCAAGAGGGTCTTTAGAGTGCTGAGGAAAGGAAAAGGAGACATTGCTTCTAATTTTAAAAGTAACTAATACAGAAAAAAAGGAATTAATTGAAAGATGATTTGACATGATGGGAATAATTGTGAATACACCATATCTTTTGTTTCAGCCAGAGCTGAATATGAAAGATTCATCATTTTTATTCCTCCTTTGCCTTTGTTAGTCTCTGGTTTCTTTGCTTCCGTCTCCTCCTGGCATTAATCCTCTCTCCCTCTTTCACTGAATATTAACCCTTTCTCTTCCAAAGCTGTAACTACCTTAATAAAAAAACCAACCAACACACAAAAAGGTTAAGAAAGGGCAAATCACACCAAAACACTCTTCAAACTGTGGAGCCACGGAGGTTACACCCTCATACAAATGATAAGGTATCGTGTTCCAAAAGAAGCCTCATGGACTTCCCTTCAAAAGAAGACACTAAAGGCCCAGAAGCGAGCTCCTGCAAGAGGACAGGGCCAAGTCCAGCCCAGGCAGTCATATTCCCTGGACCACTGTGGTAGCCAATAGTTTTTAATGTGTCCTTCTAAGTTTTCTATTCTCTTTAGAGTTTATATGCCTTGTTAAATACTTGCATTTTACTTCACCCATTAATAATCTGCTTTTGGTGGAGTTCTCTCAAAATGGGTTCTTTGTGCTAATACTCTGTCTAGCTGGAAGCTTTATTCAGTCCAGCTACATTGAATTGGACTTCACCAAGAACCTGTTTCCTGGGTTCTTTTTCTCCCACTGGGACTAACAAAAGATAAGTTGCTTTTTTTTTGGCTGAATCTGATTTGTTTTTAGAGGTTTTCACTTGCCTTTTCTTTCTTTTTCAATAATGATTAATCATCACTTCTCCTTGCTGACTGGTAAGGTCCCACATGCTGTGAAAAATTCAGGCAGCTTGTTTAATATCAACGTGCCTGAGCACTAGTTACGCAGTAGAGTCCCCTTCACAGGGTTTGGATCATTTTAAATGTGCATTTGCAATAAATTTCTATCACATCTGGGCATTCACTCAGCAAGTGTTTGAAAACCTATTCATTTACCTTATTTTATCCAAAAGAAACTGGAACAGAGAACAGACTAATTGATGGCTACAGCTTTATTCTCTGCATACTGTAAAGTAACAGCTTAACCTGTTGGATGAGACATTTCTCTAGTAAGCCAGAGTTGTGTACACGGTGATCCTCAACACAGCAAGTTCTCAGGGAAAGAACTTCTGCTACTAAACCAGAGGAACCTCTTCTCTCCAATCCCTCCCCAGTTCAGTTCTACCAAAGGAACCAGTGAGGGATGTTAACTGCAATCCAATCCAGTGGATACTAATTCAGCTGAAGGGCCTGATCTGCTCTGATCAGGCTATCTAGCTGAAGTGTAGGTACCTAAAAGAACAGCTTGAACATGGGGTAAGTTGTTACGGGGTGCAGAAAGAAGAGCAGGACTATCAGAAGAAGCAAAGAAAGTTGCTCCTTGCTGTCCCATACCTTCATCACTTGTATGTTTGTACAGAAGTTTACAGGATTCTTTCCCTTCATCTGGTATATCCATACAGTTCATACACACAGTATGAGATGGGTAAGCCAGAAACTACTAAGAAAAGTCTAGATTGCCTCAACTTAAAGCCCTCACTTTCCTTCCCTAACTGAAGGATTAATGTGGTTGCCAAGGATCATTTAATTTGCATGGGTGTTCCTCCTGCCTCTGAAAGAAAGGTGGAATGGAGCCTGAAGAAACTATGAGTGCTACCAGATCCAAAATGAAGGGATAGGGCTACTTGAATACTGAACCTGAAGTTAACCTGAAGCCTGACTTTTCTCAGGGGCATTTCTGCAGAACAAACCTAATTGCAGCAACTTGTCAATAGTTAGCCAAAAGGTGACAAGGCAGGGAGGACCCAGCAAAGTCTCCATGAACAGTCCAAGATTTTGCTCCCTTCCCCTTCATAAGTATGAAAAATAGGGGAAAAAAATTCTTCTTCAAAGGATTCTCTTTCATACCAACATTTCAAAAGATCAATTGCCAATAAATTAAGACAAAACAAAAAACAGTGTATGTCCTGGTGGCAAGGGAAGATGCACTCCTTTGTCCCCGTCATGTCAGAAGAGCAGCTCCAGCACGGCCCTCTGGGCCATACTGTGCCCTCACAGCAGAACTGGTGTGACGTAGTTGGCAGGGAAGAGACCCAGTTCCCCACGCAGACGTCCTTTCCACCAGGATGGGTTGGAGTTGTCCAGGACCTCTAAGATATCTCCACTGCGGAAGCCCAGCTCATCGTGCTCCATAGCATCAAAGTCGTACAAGGCACGGACCCACAGCGTTCGCTGGAAAGAAGAGACAGGCAGGGAACAAGGAGCCAGAGTCTTAGAGATCATCTTCCTGTCACCCCTCTTAAGCCCCAGCAAGTATGTTCACTAAGCAAGAACAAGCAGTGCTGAAATTTAGACCAACTTGCAATTAAACCCGGAAGTGGCCAAGATGCCAGGAAGGAGGGACCAATTTACTGGGACACCCAAGGGATGGTGTTTGGTTTCTCAGCAGCCTCAGTGTATTTGTGGGTATTTGCACCATAAGGTGAAAAGTCAGACTGAGAGCAGGTCCCCAGGAAATTGTGGTCCCATGGCTCTGTTGCCTCTGCCATGTAAGGGCAGCCAGGACAGCCATGTCTGAAGCCAGTTCTGGGAGCACAGAAGGGCTCCTGCCTGAGTCCTGCTGGGCTGTAATTATAAGGGAATGCCTCTAGGGAGCTGGCCTGGTGCTGGTATGGATATCAAAATGTGTCCTCAGCCAGCAGAGGACTGAGAGAGCCAGCACGCAGGTGAGAGAAGAGAACATTGTAAAGAAGGATAAAGAAGGATACTTGCTCTTTCAGGCACTTTTGTGGCATAGGGGAGGGTCTTAAATCTTCTTCAGACTCTACCCAAGGTGAGGCCCCTGAGATCAAAAGGATTTAGGATCTGTTTGGGTATATCAGTTTATTTGGGGTGTGCACTGTAATGTGCACTATGGTTAGATTTTTTTCTTATGAGAGCTTAATCATAAGAGACTTTGCAGTCAGTCTCCCATTTTGGCCAGAAATCATGTTCTAAAGGACATAGCTTGGGCTTCTTTCTGGGAAATTGTTGGCATCCAAACCACGGGGCATGGATAATTTAGGAGGTATATCTGGCAGGGACAGAAGAAATGATCTGCTTGAAGACAGACTAACTTTTGATAAATCTTCCATTCAGGGCCCTGCTTAGGCCTAGCTCCTAGTTATTTGGTTGGGTATATAGACCTTCCTATAATTAGATTTGTGGCTTCTAGATCACTGATCGGATGTGGCAGGCAAGAGCATGTTGTTATTCATTGCCACAGCCTCTCAGAGATAAAAACCATTGTATTTTGAGCTGGATTACAATAAAGATTTGGGATTTTGCAAAAAAAAGGGGCATGCCCCTATTTTTTAACATGTTCCAAATCTCCTAATCCAATCTGTTCTTTTTCACTCACACTTGAGAAAGGTCTGCTGTCCTTCCCTTCTCTCCTTGGATCTAGATTCTCTGGTTGTGGGCTAAGGTGTGCATTTCCTCAAGAAAGAGGAGCATGCCCTAGCTTACACTGAGCTGATGGGGAAATACTTTGGAGCTGGCAGTGGAATAACAGGCTGAGGCAAAGAAAGACACCATATTCTATGTGGGCATTCACATAGTGGGAATTTGCAGAGCAGATAGTTACTGAAGGACAAGTGCCAGGTATGGATCCAGGTAGGGGAGTGGTCTGAGGTGTTTGCAGAGACACATTTGGATCGTGCCCACATCCACTGTGCTAAGAGGCTCTGACAGCCAAGGGTGTCAGGTAGGTGAGTCCTGCTTTGACAGCAAAGTAGGTCTGAGAGGATGTGCCAGGCACCGACAAGTAGAGCTGAGTGATCTCAGACCTTTTCAGGACTGCAGCAAAAAATTAGTGGAAGAGACATTGTGACTACAAGTGCATTGAAAGACAGAAGGAGCACTGTAGCATGGTACAGTATCATGAGGCAGATCTCCATAGAACTTAAAAAATCTGCACATATAGCTACTGACATCAGTCACTGCCTGGCTGTGGTGGCAAAGATAATTCAAAGTCCTTTGCATTAATGGACATGAGGTTCTCCTAGAAGAGGTCATTAGGCTTTCAGAAATGTCTTCTGCTGGACTGGACTCATGCTTGATTGAAATCCATGGGTGAGCTTGTGCTCATTCCAATGTCCCAGATACCTATTTTGCTGAGCTCATGCTAAATTCCCTCTTCCACTGAGGCTGCATAAGACTGACGTTGAGAGCAGTTACCAGAACTATGCCCATATAATGCTGTAGTCCTACCCTCAGAGTGCCTCAGAAGCAGATTCAAGTGGCTGGGATAGAGTACTGAGACTCAGAAATGTCTTGTAAGACATGTCCTGGCAGGCATAATATGCTACTCCTCATGCAACTTCCATGTAGGTGACATTGTCCAGACTGCTTGGCCATTGCTAAAGGACCATCCCCCACTGACTTGGGGAGATGAGGCCTTCCAGGTGCATCACCTACCGGTGTCTGCTGGTGCAGTGGGTCTGTGTGTCTCCGTTGCATAGCTCCTGCATTTCCTTGGCCATGATCCCTTAGTCCTTGCAGCATGTCTTTCCTGTCCAGACTCCCACCATATCTTTCCTAGAAAGAAAACAGCAAGAGAAAAGTCATGTTGTTATGGTTTTGGCTGGAATAGAGTTCATTTTCTTTGTAGTAGCTGGTATACTGCTGTGTTTTGAATTTAGTATGTGAATACTGCTGATAAGACACTGATGTTTCAGTTGTTGTTAAGTACTGGCTCATTCTAAATCAAGGACTTTTCAGTGTCTGGTCAAAGGGATATTCCATACTCTAGAACATCATATCCAGTATATAAACTGGGGGGAATTGGCCAGAAGAGGTCAATAACTGGTTAGGGACTGGCATCAGTCAGTGGGTGATGAGCAATTGTATTGTGCATCACTTTTTTTTCTTGAGTTTTATTCCTCTCTCTCTTTTTGTTGTCTCCTTTTAAAAAAAATAGAAAATAATAATAATGACTATTATTATTATTATTATCATTTACCCTATTTCAATTATTAATCTATTCTTATCTCAACCTACGAGTTTTACCCTTTTCCCGATTCTCTCCCTACTCCCACCAGCAGGAGGAGGACTGATTGAGTGGCTGCATGGTACTTAGTTGCCAGCTGAGATTAAACTCTGACATATGTATATTCTGAGATGTATAAATGAGGGGATTTAAGAGTCATTAGTGGGCAAGGAGTCAGGGGAAAGCCCCCAAATAAGTAATTTTAGATGTCAGCTTCCAACACAGTCCCTGTGCTCCAGTTCTGTAAGCAATGACCCTCATGGAAGAGGTTAACTTAGACTGTTCTATTTTGGATTTTACTTAGGAGTTGAAAGTTGACTGTCCTCAGCTGTCTTTCACAGCTGCTGGGAAAAACAGTCAGATAGGGGCTTTTTTGGTCTCTGAGACTTTTGGAGAAAAACTAAGGTTGTTCTAACTCACAGATGAAAAGCCATGCTTGCCAAGGGGACTTTAGCCAATCTGGAGTTATGATGACCCAGTCCTGCCCACTCTTTGCTCTTCCTCTGTCCCATATGCTGGTGGAAAGTTAGTGATGCTGATGCAGCTGGCTATATCTGAGGACTCACTACTTTACCTTTTCTTGGGCTGCTCCACAGTGTAAAGGACAGCAAGCAAGCCTATAAATCTAGTAGTCAAATTAGCCAAAGAAGAATGAGACAAAATCAAGTTCAAAGAAAAGTAGCCATGTGACCACACATCTGAAGTCATATCAACACAAACTGGCCCAGACACATGGAGAGTAGGAGTAGGAAACATCTAGGAAGGAAGTTCTCTTTTGTGTGCACAGCTGAGAGATGCAGATTTTTGACAAAGTGACTGTTCACTCACTACCAAGCAATAAAAGCCAATGTTTCATGTGCCTGGGCTTGATGTCCCGCCCCTTGTTCCTGTAGTACCTGTTGCTGCTGCAGTATGGGAAATAGGATGCTCTACGTATCTCTTGGAAATAGCAGAACGATCTTCTCCAGCTGCTCCTCTCAGGTGGAATCCTTCCCGACCTATCCGTTCCAGGCTCCCACCACGCCTCTCCTGATGGAAGGAAGATCACAAAAGTGAGGTCAGGTTTTGCTTCCTACCACATCCTTGACTAAAGCTGTGCCATCATTGCACACCGATCACTACCACTACCCTCTATTCTGGAGACTCTTTCAAGTAAAAGATCCCGCCTCTCTGAACAGAAGGACAAATCAGGAATCCTGTATTTTAGATCTTTGTCATAGCCACTCTCCATCTGAAGTCAGGGTAGTACTGAGATGTGCTGGGCTGCAAATATGGCCAATGATGTGAAGATGAGCACAGAAGCCAAGCTCTTTCTTGAAATACTGCCCTTAGACTTCATTTGTCTCTGCACTGAAATCTATATATTACAATCATTTTATCATACAGCTGTAGCATCTAGAAATTTGAATTGTAACAGAAACCCCACTGTGATGAGTGCTAAACATACCCTGCTGTGCCCATCACCATAACAAATGTACAGAGTTTGCCAAAGCAAACTTGAGTTCTGTTCTTGCATTTGCCTGTCTGCATCTTGGAGCAAATACATCTCTTTCCCTTCCTGCTCACAGTCAGCCCAAACAGGTTGTTTTACTGATATACATGTATACAGTCTCTTTCCTTCCCCAGACTATTCATCACTGTGATCTCTCTCTTACAAGTCCCAGAGTCTCTATTTTAATACCTTACTAGTGCATTTTTAAAGCTCTGTATAAGTGGTCTAGAAAGAGACAACAACCCAAACCCCTTCTTCAGACTGAAAAATGTATTATCTCTCTTTTTGAGCCAGCAAGAATGACCCACATGCAGCCTATAAAACTCTACTGCTGTAGCCAGCAGGTCATGTACTTTGTGCCTTGCCTCTGCCTGCACATCCTGGTAATTTAACACCAGAATCCATTTCCCAGTAAAGTCCAGTAAAGCAGGACTCTGGTTACTGCAGTGATCAGGCATGTTCACTCCCAGCACAGGGAGTGCAATGTGTAGCAGTCTCTGCTATGTCATTTGCTTGTTCCCCTGGCACAAAAACAGGCATTCATTGGACTGGCATTTCTCTGCCTTCTCAAACATCAACTATACATTCCCTGAAGGCACATCTTGTTCCCAGATCTGCTATGTTCTTCTCAGTAGTACTTTCCAGTTCCTAACAGCCAGGTTAACTGCTCCAGGTTCTGCCTCTGTCCCTCCACATTCCTTTTCCTGTGTTTGCTTGGTAGCAGAAGACGGACAATTCTTCTGAGCAGACAAATTTGCAGCTGTAGTTGCACTCAGGGTGCGTGCAAGGACACTAAGAAACCAGACTCAAATTCTTAGTCACAACTCACCAGTCAGTGCTGTACCTGCTTTCAGGAAATCCAGGCATTTCAATGAGGTAAGTCCTGCTTTCCTTGGCATCTTAGTATTTCAACTCTGAGGTCTTAGCACAGCTTTAGCAAAGCACTTCTATTCAGATTTGAAGAATCAAAAAATTCTGCTCAGTTATATAACTCTATATACCACTGACTCCACTAAAAATCTGTGTCTCAGGCCCCGCCAGTGTAGTGATGTGGTCTGGTTTCCAGGGGACAGACTCTCCCTCCTCTCCATCCCTAGACACTCTCATGGGATGAACTTCTTCCACAGAAAGGTTTCTGACTGAGAAACTTCTAAGGACAGTTTGTGTTTACCTTCTCTTCTTGGCTGTTGTCCTTTAGGAAGATCTGCTTCTGCCTGGAGATGGAAGTTGTCTTGTAGTAGTCCACCAGCTTGTTTAGCGAGTGGAATTTCTCTGTCCACAAGTAATAGCTACCCTTTGAATCCCTCATCACTTTGAAGTGTTGCACATCATCTTCATGCCTAGATCCCAATGGAAAAGTAAGAGATCATCAAACAGATTGCACTTCCACCTTTTTTGAAAAAGTCTTTTCCAGAAGGGTACCAAAACTTCTTGCTTGGCCAAATCTAGACTTCTGGAAAGTCATGCAGTGGCAGTCCTTGTACGTACTGGACCCAGATGTGGCTCTATTTCAAAAGACTCATCGATTTGCAAACACAGAGTGCCCCAGGGCTGCCCAGTCACAAAGCACTATCAGAACAAAGCATAGGGTTTTAAAGTCTCTCTTTTGAAATAAAGGCCACAGGAGTTTCCAGGGTGAAAAAGTGCAACTGTAGTCTACCCAAAGCCTCTGCAGGTCCTGTTTAAACATCTGGTCTGCATTGACTATAAGACCATGTAGTACACTTTTACACACCATGGGGTGGTTAATGTGAAGCCACACACTAAGCTTTAAATGGCATAAAATCTAGTGTAACGTCATTACTACAGGTCATTCTCCCTATCCAAAGCAAAAAAAAAGGAAATTTCCAGTGCTGTTACAAGCCAAACCAACAATCTCAACCTTCTGCCCCTTATTTTCCCTGCACCTCCCCTCCTCTCACCTCTTGTCTGATGTGTACAATTCTTCTTTACACCAGATGTGGTCTGGTTTTGATACCCACCTCCTTGCTCTGTGCAACTCCAGGAACTCAAACCACTCTTCTCAAAGGCTACATCTGCACAAATAAACTAAATGGGGACAGGCAGGGACTGAATGGTATCCTTGACTGCTACAGTCTCAAGCTGTTTAAGTGTTAGCATGGTTGTGGTTTAAATGGAAAAGCTTTCCCTTAGATAGTGCTGGGCCACAGTCAGGAAGACTGAACAGCCCAGGAACTGTTCACATGGAGCTGCTTGAATACAGCTCTTCTGTTTGCTGGGGTGAAGAGTTTGTAGCCATACAGATCTGACCTCTGCCACACTGACAGACTGCCACACAGTCTGCTTGACTTCAGGGCCAGAGAAAGAGCCTGACTGTACTTAATTTGTTGGTGTTCATCGGTGCAAATGTAACCAGAATGTTTTCTTGCATTCCTCCTGGATACTTTTTGAGCTGCCTGAATCAGCAAGTACCACTTGGAAAAGACATTGTTAATCATGACCCTAATTTAAAATCTGGTTATCAACTGTTTGACTGAAAATTGGGAAACCAATCATCATTTAAGAGCTCTGCTTAGAAGCAAATGCTCTGAGAAGCATGCGGCTACAGCAAGTTGCTGAAATGCAGCTGGGCTGCAAGAAATGGAAAACCATTCCTTGTCCAATGGCTGTTTAGCGACCTGTGGGAAATAAGTTAACAATGTAATAGTAATCTCTTAATAGGTAGTAGTTGAATTCTTGGATTCAGTAACCAGAGCTGTCAGGGAATTAAAACAAATGGAAGATACATGTTAAGCACTGTGGGAGACTTTCCCTGTACCACTCTCCTTTGCTGTAGCTCCTTCAGAGAAGGAGATCACCAGGAGACGCAGCTTTGGAATGGGGCATTCACTGTGTCACTTGAAAAGAGGCAGAAACATGTGGGAATCAGATGTCTGATTTGTTCTCATTCACAACACAGCAGCGCTACCAGTGACTGGCAGCATGGAAACGTCTCAAGAGGCTACATCACATTAGGAATCCTGTCGAGAGGAGGCTAGGGACACCATTAAACAGGAAAAGAAGCAGGAATATGCTGTGGGAAGCAGATACCTGACAGAGATGGAAAAGTCACCATGAGAGTTCTGACTGGCTCGGACAACAAAGCAGCCAACTCCTTTGCTCATGAGAAGGTTTTCTGCTTCGTGGCGGGATATCTTCTCATCAAACCAGCTGTCAAGTGGGAAAAATCATGGCAATGTGAATAACAATGTGAATTAAGGTGAGGAATAAAAAAGTTGAGGGTAGGGAGAATGTGAATAAGCAGGATGGAGGGAAGAAAACAAAAGGATCAGAGGAGCCCACATGGCTACTCTCAGTGGCCATGGATATACTAAGGTACAGGGGTTTGATGCATGCAGACCATTTTCTTTGAGCAGTAAAAGCATGTACATGCAATGAGAACAGTGTAAGTTTTGGCCTGCTAAGAAGCAACACTCAGCTGAAACTGTAATTACAGGCACAGTACAATACGGTGCTAGTCAAAGAAATTTTAAATTACAAATGTGTATGTATACATATATACACACATAATTCTCAGACAGATACATCAAATTGCTTTTTGGCAAACTGATTGAAAATTACTGGGCTGTGATGGATATATTGCATGGAAGACACATACATTTTTAGCAGAAGAAAGCCATGAAAGTTTTAGTGCTAATAAATTGGTTCCTGCAAGAGTTACAATACCACAAAATTGCAGAAGCACAGAATACATAAGCACACTTATGCAAATTTAGCCAGCCATAACAAACGATAGCATAAGGCACTGGACTAATAATGAGAAAGTCACCATAAATAGTAAAAGAATACAATGTCAGTAGAGAAACAAAAAAATCACATACATTTGCATATGTCCACTCCATAGCTAATAAGATCTACAATCTGCAGTCTTTGATTATATGTAATGCTTAATTAAGCCTGTATTGCATTAAAATGAAGGACTGTTAATTTCCTAAGGTCTGTAATTTCTACTTTGGAGTTTCTTATTATCATCACAGTTTACCTATGTATCATTAGCAAAGGGAAATCAGATTTCAATGAGCCTTTATAACCAGTTTCAATGATTACTTTACAAGAAAGAAAAGGGCAAAAACAATCAATCAAAAATAGGAGGTAGCCTTCTTCCCTATGTTTAGTTCTGTCATCTGGCCTGAACTGCTTCAAAGTGCAGACCTGATGCTTAGAAAAGTGTCAAAGTGGAAATATTTCTTCGCAGCTCTTGCACAAAGAAGGCAACCCAAGAAAAATGCATGTGAAAAAAGAAGCTGCCAGTGTTCCTGAGTGATGCCACAGCCCTGTGAAAGAGCGAACAACTGACTGGAAGTTCTCATCCCCCTGAGGCCCAAAAGTACAAGCCCATATTTGCACAGCAAACTAATAATGTCCTTCAGCTCTGCCAAGCAGGCTGGCTTATGTCCAAAAAGGCCAGTAAGTGCCACCTCCAAAGGGGACAGAGGCACTTATTTGTAACCTCAAAATTCCTGTGTGCTCCCAGTATGACTGCTCAGGGCATCAGCGCATTACAGCCACAAGTACCGGGCTTGGTGCATGCTCTGCTTTTTCACCCCCGAAATGCTGCAGCCCTTTTGAAAAAAGAGGACAATGAGAGGTGCTTCTGGGAGCACTTCTGCTAACGGAAAGGTTGTAAAAATCCCATGCATGGTCATATTTGTGGCATAGGGCTGGAGAGCATATTTAACATGCATTTCAACACGCATCAGTTCTTTCTGAAAGTGCAGTGCCATCTCCCCAGGGGGAAGAGAGAAATGCAGGTACACCTGTCCTCTGACAGATCTGTTTGTGTGTGTGTGTGAGATTGAGAGAGAGAGAGAGAGAGAAAGAGCAGGGCAGCATGTCTGGTCTATCAACTCTGCCGATCCAGAAGTAACACCAGCTGTCACGGTCGCGCAGCATTGCACTGACCTCTAGCGCACCGAGAGAAACTCACAAGCACTTGGCGCGGGGGGAGGGAATGCAGCGGCAGGGTGGGAAAAGGGAGTCAGTGTCGTTAAGAGTCGAAGGGGGAGGGAATTTCCTTTTTGTAATTCGTTTTCAGAAAGATCTCTTGCTCTTCCTTTTGTGCTTAGCCTCTGTCTCTGTTGCCAAGACTTCACATCATGACTATTCTCCCTCTCTCTGAGGACATCTAAACGCAATTCCTACCACATCCCAGCATCCCTCTGAGCAGCAGTAACAAAAGAGTCACTTGGGAGTGACAGCGATCATCGAGATCCATTTATCTCTGAAAGAACAAAGGATGCTTTGGGGTAGAAATACGCTGTGCTGGCAGAAATGTGTGTAGCATTATGGCAATCCTTGCTGGCCCCAAAGTGCAGGATGTTATACCCAGCACTTCCCCTGTCCTGACCTCTGCGTGTGCATGCACATGTGCTCCTGACAGCACTCAGTGGGAATGTGCCATGGTGGTGACACCATTTCTGTCACACTTACGGGGGAACATGGAAATCAATGAAGTTCTTAGGAACGTAGCCCTCGTGACTCCTGAGCTCAGCCTTGTACCACTCTTCCTGGGAGCTCAAAATCTGCAATGGAGAAACGGATGGAATAAATGTGTCTCCTGAGAAAAGCAAAAGTAACCAAGATTCTGGCAGAAACCTATAATGCCTTGTAAGAATAAAAGAAAATAGTACACGTTCTCTACTTCCCACCCAGAGTGCAACAAGGTTAGTGGCTGATGACACTCCACAGCAAACAAGCAATAAAAAAGCCCAAGCAGAATTAGACAGATTGCTTGTTAACTTTACCGCTTTGACTGACTGCCTGTCCATGTGCCCCTGATGACTGTGAAATGGAGAAATTCAGCTTTGAAAGACTTAATAGGGGTTTAAGATATTCTCTGTGCTGCCTTTTATAGTTGGTACTGGAGCATCTCAGATTCAAAAGGGAAGAAGAAAATATCTGTGAAAACTCCTCCTCCATATGGGTATGGAGGGATATACAGCTGTATCAGTGTGTGTTATGACTGCACAGACGTTACCACGTGCTCTCACACATCATTTCACAAGAGATTCTTGAGGGTTAAATCTTCAGCTGCACCAAGCTATGCCAAGGTAGATAAAAGAAGGAGGCAAAAAGTGTTTTCAAGACCCTATTATACTTAGGAGATTGTAGGATAGCTGGAAGTGAGTCCACATCACACACTGGAGCAGCTTCAAGTGTCCTCACATTAATGTTAACTGTAATGGTCCTTAGAAACTTCACTGCTGACCAGGGAGGGCACAAATTCATGGCACCCTGGCTAATGGCCCAAGATACAGCCCTAAGCTAGAGGAGAGAGGACAGGAATACAACCACACTGGGATTTTACTGCAAATGTTGTGGTCTTTGGTGTTTTGTTTGACATTCCAACTCCTGGGACAGGATTCTGCTGTATGAAATAGACCATGCTTCTGCTCTTTCTGGTTTTGGAGAGGAGCCTAAAAGCATGACCCATGACAGTTTTAGAAGGAAAAAGCAAGTGGAAAAGCCTTAATTTGAAATCTATTGTTAACAGTAATAATACTTAGTTTGTGAGCCAATCTCATGCTTTTGGGAGCCTAAGGCACATTCTAATTGCTTCGTATCGGCAACAGGATGTTACTGTCTCTGGAGCCAATTTTTCATTGCCTTCCCTGCCACGTAGGCCTTTTTTAAACATTTGGATTCAGAAAAGTTAAGGAATAGAAAGCTGTGGAATTCCCTATTTGTATAGTCACTGCTGTCCTCATGCCTGGGTGCTGGGTTAAGGATCTTTCTTCACTGCTGTGGCCAAACACAGGGGATGATAGCTACTTCCTGCTCATGCTCACGCCCTGCTCTGTTGGAAGTGAGGTTTCCAGAAAGACCCACCTGCTGTTTGTCACTGCAGGGCTGGCAGGTTTCTCTCAGTGTGTCATCCTCTCAGAGAAGGATGTGTGGGGGGGTAAGAGGGTGGATTTCCTCCTGTCGCTGCTGGTTGAGGGCCTCATGTTTCCTGTTTTGTAATCTCTACATCAATACTTCATCTTATCTCCTTTATAAATCAGCAGGTTGTTGCAGGCAGCATGAGGGGGCTCATGATGGGGTATGAATGTATGTGTGCCTATGCCAGAACAGAGCTGTTTGGCTGATTTACTGCTACTTTGGCTTGGGTGGCTAAGGTATTATTTTGTTCACCTCAAGGACATTAAAGCAAGAGGCAGTTTGATTTTTCTGGTAGTGAATTCTCTATGACAAGTAATAATAATAAAACTGGTGTGTAGTGTTGACACTTTTTATCAGTAGCTTCCAGCATACTTTGGAAGGAAGCTCTAGCTTATAATGATTTTACAGGAAGGGAAATTGAGGAACAGAAAGAAAAGTGATCTGGTCAACACCATCACCCCAGCCAGGGACTTGATGGAAGTCTC
The DNA here is from genome assembly GCF_009650955.1 of Corvus moneduloides. Classification (NCBI taxonomy): domain Eukaryota; kingdom Metazoa; phylum Chordata; class Aves; order Passeriformes; family Corvidae; genus Corvus; species Corvus moneduloides. The sequence goes on along the minus strand of NC_045479.1, from coordinate 24,482,860 downwards.
CTGAGAAAAAAGGTATCAGTAAAGGTCATGTGATAGTAGGGACTGACTGGGGAAGAATTAGGAATAAGAGTGTTTATCTGTGCTGAAGAGAGGCAGTGATTTCTCCAGAAGCTTCTCACAGATCTTTGGAAAAATTTGGTATTAATGAGTTCTGGATGCTATCATCTTTGTCTAAGTGCCAAGAATTAAAAGGCCAATAAAATTAAAAAATGGTGGTGATGGAAAAGGCAAGGCTGACACCCAATATCTGATTATTAACTGGAATATTTGTGACTGAACAGAGAGGTAGCAAAGTCTCCCTGGCCAAACAAGGGTTTACATCCTATTATTGTACATCATCCCTTTGGACAGTGGAGGAGTTAAGGCCTTAGAGAGGAGTAATACTCAGGTATTTTCAACTGAAACAGAATCTCTGGGGCTGAGAAGTGGACAAGTAATTACGGTGAAACTTCAAGTGACTTCATCTGTGGGACTTCCACAGTATTAACAAGAACTGTTCTATCATAACACATACAAATCAAGTTTGAAGAGACTTTCAGATGCTCTGTATTGTATATGATCAACTCTACTTCTCCCATTGCCCCATTGCTAAATTCCTGTAAGGGTGTGTATAACATTATTAGACCAGGACCTCTTGAAGTATTCCATTATGTGTGTAACAGACTGTCTCATGGACTTTTCCTCTTCTATTTGTAACTGTCTAAAACCCCTGCAGCATCTAACAATAATTACTAACAGTGAAAAGTTAGTAAATTCTGTAATGGATAATGGTTATCTTTTAAACAGTTTTTAAAACAGTTTAAGAGCTGGAAATAAGGAAGACAGCAATCCCTCTGGACAGAACTCATCCTGCTTGCATTTAGACATAATCATCATAACGTAGTCTCTGTGGACGATTTACCTGGTCAATGAAAACAGACAGGACCCTCAAAATCTGTCTACTGAAGATCTTGATCTCTGCCCCAGCAAAGGTACTTACCCTTCCCTGATGACTAACAGAGGACTGCAGGGCAACTAAATCCACAATTTACGGACATAAAATCAAGAAAAGCGGACGCAGACTCAAGTGACCTGGGAACTGTTGTCCTATTGCAAACTCTATGGGAGATGAGTATCCTGCATTTGTATCCTAGTTTATAGATGTGTCTTCAACTGTTTTGCCAAGGCAAATGGAGGCACAAGAAGATCTGGAAGCAGACTCAGAAATGCTGTTTAGTCAAGCCTGGGACTGTACTTACCTTCAACATATCCCCAGCCTGGAAGCTCAACTCGTCTTCTCCAGAAGCAGTGAAATCAAACGTGGCGATGGCTTCCATACTGAGTCTTGGGGGCAGAGCAAAGCTGGAAGAAGTATATACTTGTCAATATCTATGAGCTGCTGGGATTCTGGAGTCCAGCCTCTGGAACGCTGATAGGCAGTGCTGTGATTTGACTGTGGAGAAGCACGCACCAACTACGGGCAGCCATCAGTTACTAGACATGAGAAGACATTAGCAGCTAGAAGAGAGGGCATGGCTAAGGCTATAATTAGTTGAAGTCAGAAGTACAAGCAACCTATAGTGTATGCTTATTCCAACAGATCTCTTTCTCTAGAGCAATCTCATGGGAAAAACATGTATAGACCAACCATTATCCTGTCACAGTTCCCAATAAAGCAAGTGACTCTGTCCTGCAACAGAAAAATGCATTTGCCCCCTGCAGGTACCTACACTTTACCTCAAGAGTGAGTCAAATTGTGGACAAAGCAAACAGGGCTGCAGTAAATACATATTTTTTTTCTTGGACAAGCGCCACAATACTGAAGGTTGAAAGAGTTTTTTCATTGTGATGGCTTAGCATGGGTGATGAGAACTTTCAGGTAGGAAAAAACTGTTTGCACAAAGGCTGTATTTCCTATTTTGAAGCAGGCAGAGAGTTAGCCTACCTCAGCGTTGGTAACCCGGGAGTCTGGAATGTATCAGACAGCCTGCAAACCAAAGCCTGCTTTTCAGCACCAGAGCAATGTGGCAGGGGAAGTGGCAAGATGAGCTTTGCTCCTTCACCACTTCCTGCTTGCGTTACTCGGAGGTACCCCAGCAGGACCATTTTTATAATCAAGAGTTACTGATTTCCCATGGCTGGGTCATGTACCCACAGCCCAGCGGTGAGGCTGCTAGTGACAAGCCAAGAAATAGCCAGGCAGTGCCACACTAAGCAAGTGCATTGCTGGCAGATGCTCTTGCAGCACAGCTTCTGAAGACCATCAGACAGCTCCAATATAGAAGCAACTTTTCTGATTTCTAAGGTAGGTTCATCTGGGAACAAAGATCCTAAAGCCACAGGTTCCACTACCTAATCTCAATTCTTAAAAAAACACCCAGTCTTTATGGCTTGAGAGGAAGTGCCAACTTGCCTGATCCAAAACATTCATAACCAGAAAGCTCTAGAAAGACACCGTACAAACAAAGGAACAACCCTACTTAGGGTTCGATATTTCTTGTCTATTAGAACTGACACAAGATCCCCAAAATAGAAAGTGTTGATACTGAGCAAGCTTCAGAACTTTGCCACTTTAAAATCAAAAAGCTGCTGTAACCCTCCTTCTCCACAATACATGCTGTAATGTTCCTCCTTTGACACACAACCCAGGCACTGAACTACCTGTGTAGCAAGGATCCAGGGCCCAGCTCTGATACAGCACAACTTAAACTGCTGAGAATGAGCTGGGGAAAGCCTGCAGGGCAAAAGCTCTAGGGCTGCACCAGCATTAGCCCAGGGATTCCAGAGGAAAACCACCAACACAGGAAGATATAAAATCTCAGAGGAAAAACAAAACCATAGTTTAGTTGGGATAGTCAGTCTAGCTGAGGACCTGTCATGAATCATTTGGGTCATTGAGTTGAGTTGTCAGTGCCATCAGTCCTGAGCCAGCTGGTGGCAGATGGCAACCATGGAGGTTGACTCTTCACTTCTGATTGATGTCTGCAAAGAATCTTTGGGTCCCTTTACACAGGTGAGGGGTATGCTAATGTTTAGCCTAATATTTCATTAAATCCTAACTAGGCTCTGTGTGTGTTAACTGTATAAAGCAGTTATTTATTGGCTAAATTGTCTATTTCCTGCTTGCAGAGTCCCTTTGCACTTGACTAAAGATCCCTGAATAAAGTGATCCACAAGAGGGGTCATAACATCACTGGATTTTAGTTCTGAGATTTGTTACAATCACGTCTAACTATAAAAAGATGCTTACATGCTTCCTAGTGGATTCTGTTAGCACCCTCTTTTTTGCTGCTTATAGGTATATTTATATCCATGGGACTGATGAGAGCTATGAAGCACCAAGGCAAATTTTTGGCAGTCCACAGAGAGTTCTGCTTATTCAACATGAATCTGTTCTAGAGCAATTGGGATTGCTTCAGTGTCAGGGCCTCCCATGTAGGTCTGAGTACGTAGCTGAGCTGAGATCCACTGTATGCCTGCTGTTCCAACCTACTGCCTTAGGCCTTCAATACACATCAATACTGAACCATAACACCCTAAAGCACATTGGTGCTTTATTCTCAGGCTCCAGCTTTCCAGCTATTCCAAACATTTTCACCCCCTATGCTCCCTGTCGACCTACTGATGCTCTTTAATTCTTACTTTTAATACCTTTTGCAGATTAGGGTCACCCTCTGTCTTACTCTTATTCCAAAAGTTTGGTGTTACCCTGCAGGTGCATCTTGGGCCTGATTTGAGAACTGCCCTCTGTTCTTGCATTTTTGGAGCTTCAGTCTGTAACCCCCCCACAGGCAGTGTCAGCCCCATTGTCTGCTAACAGAGCATAGGGGTATTAAATTGGAGGGGAATTAACCCTTAAGGGAACTGGTTAAACAATGATATTCTTTCATGGAAGACAATTGAAGAAATAGACTAAACGAGAATTACTTTAATAAGGGTTGTTTTTCAGTGTTTTATCTTGCAGTGGTGGCCTGCTGCAGAGAGATCAGAGCCAACAGTGCAGATGGATCCTGGAACTCCTAAGTGCAGACCATTAATCCCAGCTTGAAGAAAAGAACACACTTTAACACTAAACTATTTAAATACAAATCCTGTCTTTGATTCTGTCCCTTAGATACAGACGAGACAGTGGGGGTTTTCTCTGCAGGGGGCAAGAGAGTAGAAAACCTTTCATTTTTCAATATCCCAAATGTTAAAGGTGCTACTGGAATTTGGTCCCCTCCAAAGGAGAAGAGTTTGTGAAACAGTTAAAAACTTCCCTCTCACTTTCTTTTCAATTTCAGCAATCCCAGCCTCAGGGAGAGACCAGGAGGCAGATACCTCTTCAAACAATCTACAACATGGATTAAATGTGCCTTTCATTGCCAGCAGCTGGATTTAGAAGTGGCTCAAACACCATCCACAGTGTTGGCTGTGTTGATAAATCAGCAATGCAGTAATGCTCTGGCCTTAAGCTCTTCCCCCACCAACTCCTAAAGCAACACTAGCCAATAATCCTGTCTTTGAACTCCAGCCTACCACTTTTCAGCACCTGAACTTCAAACCAGCTCTGTTTTTCTGAAGCTGTTCCTCCCTCCATCTGTAACTTGAGAATCCCCACTCTACACGGGTCAGTGTTGGGCCCTCATGAAAACTCCCCTCCCAGGAGCCCATTCTTTCCCTCTCTGCATGCAACTCCGAGCACCACCTCACAACACAGACAGACAGGTAATTTTTCACTATTATCATAACTTCCATTTCTCAAGCACCTTTTATCCCAAAGGACAGTGCTGCAGTTTGCAGACAGAGCAACAAATTCTGCTTTTAACTGCATTGTGCAACTCCTTTAAGCTTTTGATAACCAAGGACAATTTTAGACTGTGCATAATGTTCTCTGTGAAAATCACCTTTGTAGAGAGTTTAGCACGAAACATACGCAATGTTCAAAGAGGGATTTTTCAGTTCCGAGTGTGAGTTGACCAGTACCCTTCATTTTGTGCTGGCTTTCTGCATGCAGGTGAATTTTCTCTGTGGTTCACCTCTGTAACAGGGCAGATCCAAGGGGCACATTACAGCAATTCTGTGGGACTGGTGCAACAGAAGATTCACAAAATGAAAAGTGAGAAGCAGCATGGCTTTCAGAGCACAAGGTAGGCATTTTAATTTGGTGGAACGCCATTCCCTGAGCAAGAACATCAGTGTCTCTGTTGATGGAAAGTGCCATGGCCTAAAACATGTCAGCGAGCAACACAGTCTGACAGCAGAGTCCCAGAGTTTAACATCATTACCCTACACCATGTTGGTTCCAAATTCAGCAGTAACAATGCCAGGGGAAGGTCACCACCTATGAAGAGTTCATCACTCGGGGACTGCCCAGCCTCAGCCTTCCCCAACCTCACCTATTTACACCAGAAAGAGAGCAAAATTACAACAACGTGCTCGCTTAATGGAGCCATATGAAAAAAAGTTTTCATTTGTATGCCTGTAGCATAAAAAATTGCACATATCTCCAGTCTGAAGCTTCATCTACTGAGGTTTTGCACCAAGATATACAGCATGAGCTACTGTGTCTTTGTTGGGCTCTGCAAGAACAACCTATTGGACTGATGAGCAACTGGGGACAGGATTCAACCCTGAACATCCGTACAGAAACTCCAGATGACATTTCAGCAGAAACAATGGAAAAGGGACCTGTAATCTAGAAGGGCTGTGGCAGATAACAGCTTTGTTTTCACCAGCTAAGCCACATACAAGTGGCATGGGAATATTTAGCTCCAAAAACACAAACCTTTTGGTACGGAGTTAACAGAGCAGCTTCACTGACTGTCAGTGATAAGAGGATAAAATTTATAAGGGAGGGAAAGTCACTAAAACACTCAGAAATGTTGCATTTAAGTCTTGGCTATTCCACCACCCATGGCAATGCATAGCATTTGGGTTGAACCTGTGTACAAACAAAATAAGCCTCGTAGGAACTGGATTCACAGAACAAACAAACTTTCAGGACTCGATAACCAACAGCAGTTGGTAAGAAATGCCCCAGACTAGGATGGTGCTTAATCTCCCTAGGGAACCCACGTCTTCTGTGCTACTTCCCATCACGACAGAGTTGAGCTGTGCAGCAACATGGGAAGCTGGTGCAACAGCAGATCCAAAGAGAGGACCCCATGATACTGTATATGATACAGTACCGCATGATACTGTGACAGCATAAAATCCCAAATCTTTGCTGTGCTGGATGGGTCGGTGTGGGGGGACTAGGGTGGTGGTGAAATACCTCCTTCTGCTTGCCTCCCTTCTCCCTCAGATTCCAGCTGGTCAGATTTGGCAGAGGCATAGGGATTTGTCCTGCAAAAGCACTGCCCTGTTGTGAAAGCTGATAAACAAGATGGCCTTGGGATCCCATGCTTTGCCACTACTGTGCAGTACTTCACCTTTCCTTCCAAAACCCCACTTTCCTCCCTTGTACCTTGTCCCATCCAGCTCCCCCCACTCCAGTCTCAGAGCTACGCTCAGCCCATACCTTTCAGCAGCTCTCCTCTCCGCTGGCACTTTGCTCAAAAGCAGGAGGTGCGTTACCGCCTAGGGCACGGAAGAGACGGAGGGCTGAGGCTCCTCCCTGCAGCATCAGCGTAACACATCAGCAATGGGTCCATGTGTGTGGACGGCGACAGTCAAGAGTGGGCATGGGGGACAGAGGAACAGAATTGTGTCTGTCCCAGGACAGAGTGGGGCATGGACAGTTTCCAGTCTCTAATGTCAGAAATATTTGGTACCCTGCATATTGAAAATGGTGGTGTCAGTTCAAAAGGAGCTGCCTTTGGCTGCTGCTTCAGCCCAGGGTGGTTTAACAGATGAATAAAGAAGGGTCCCTCAAAAAGTGCAAGTTCTACCCAAATAAGTTAACTAAGCTAAGTTAACTGAGAAGCCGTAAGTCCGTCAAAAAGCATATCTTGAGGAACAAGTAGCTAAAGACATAAAAACATGTAATAAAATTCTTTTCAAAGACAACAGAAGCAGGAAGCCTGCCAGAGTGTGTCTGTAGGGCCGACAGATGATTGAGATGTAAAAAGAATGCTCAAAGAAGATAAGGAGGAAGCACAAAAGCTAAATGAATTCTCTGCATCCATGCATCTTCCATAGGGATACAAGGAGGTCCCCACAATGGGGTTTTCTTTGCAGAGAAAAGCAAGGGGAACTATTTCAAGATGAAGAATTGGAAGAAAAGGTTTTAGGAAAAAACAGTAAATGAACAAGAGTAAATTCAAGAATTCGATATTTTAGAAATCTTGACTGGAATCCAAACTGAACATGAAATAATAAAGGCTGAGCAATTAAACTGTAGCATACAATGCCAGGCTTAACACAGCCTCGGTACTAGGCAAAAAGCAGCAAACACAATGCCAGTGTTTGAGATGTGTTTTGAGGGGATGCAAGGCACAGGTCTGACTTCCTTATGCCTGAAATCGGTAGAAAGAATAATGATGAAAAGAATTACTGGCCCTAAGAGAGAAATAACATATCAATTCCTCATCACATAGCTTTTGTAGAAGGAAGCTGTATGGCACGTATCTGAGTTCTTTGAAGGAGCTGATGAGCATGTGGATAGAGGTGATCACTTGATATAAAACTTGCATTTCTACATCATTTTTGACGAAGTCTCTCACTAAAGACTCTTAAAAAGCCTCCTAAATTCTCAAAGAATAGGAGGGAAGGTCCTATAGAGGATTAAAAGGAAACAATTTGTGCTGTTCAAAACATTCATAAATGATCTGGAAAACACGAAGTGACAAAACTTACCGATGAGAAAAAATCCAGGGTAATACAAATTAAATCTGATCACAAAGCCTTGCAGATGGTTTTAAAAATACTGTTGAAATGCAAGATGAATCTCAGTTCTGACGACAGCAAAAGCAATGGACACGGGACAAAACAAACATAACTACATGAACACAGCAGTGAACTTAAATTAGAAATTACCACTCAGGAAAGACACCTTTGAGATGCTGTTTGAGTTCTACCAAAGTGTCAGCCGGAATTCAAAAAGGCAGGTTAGGAAGTGTCTGGAAAGTGATCGAAAACAAACCAGAAGGCACCATCTTGCCACTGTACAAGTCCCTGGGGCACCTGCTTGAATATTTGTCACTTGAATACAGCAGCCAGTTCTCATCCCTCCATCTCGAACACAGAGACAGTAGCATTAGAAATAGCAGATAGAAAGCTACGAAAGACGACTGAAGGAATGGGAATTTTCTGAACAAGGAAGGACCAAGTAAAAAACTGCGATCCTTCACCCTTAAAAAAAGTTGTCAGAGGGATAAATGCAAAAGCAATGTCAGAAATAAAAGAGAATCATGGAAGAGCTAAACAGGAGATTTTTAATCCATCATTTCTCATAACATAAGCACTAGGAGTTCATTCCAAGAATGTCAGAATCTGGGAGGCCATAGGGAAAGAAGCTTTGACATGTACTTATCCTGTTCTTACTCTCCTTCCCCAAACAGCTGTTGCTGGGCACAGCATCACGGACTGTGAGGAACTTTAACCTGACCTTTCTCACGAGCTGTGGCACTTTACCAAAAAACACCACAATGTGCTAGTCCAAGACAATTGGTCCAGCAGCAGGCTGGTAGGTGGCAGTCCCCACACGCACACACTGCCTTTTGGGGAGGCAGTAATCTCCCTGGAATATCTGCAACTTAAAATAGGGGTAGTGTGAAAATTATGAAGGACTCAGACCAGTCAGGGGTAGATACAATGAAAACTCCCTCTGAAGGGGATAATCACCAATTATTTTGCTGAAAAAATATACAGGTTCAGAAGGCAAGGGGCTAAAGGAAGAGTACAGCAGTTAACTCTTGCCATGTAGTGAAAAGATTCATGTGTGGCTATCAATACAGGAGAAATATAAATTTCTGTATAGGAAGGTGGGACACCAATCCCCACAGTCTTCTTGGGTTTAAGCTCTGTGCTTTCTTGTGGTCTGTGAATGGCATGGCAGATTACATTACGTTACACACTGGAATGATCTGATTTCCCTGTTTTCTACCATGATGTGATCTAATGGGCCCCCCAGCAAGAACGCTGCTGGTGGCTTGTCACTCATGCTCGCTGCCTGACAATGTCACAAAGCACTGCATGGATTCCTGTTATGTATCCAGAACTATTGCATTATGATATTAAATCTACTAAATGTCAAGCCATAAGAGATGGGACTTTCTATACTATAAACAAAACACTCAATACTGGCAAGCTCCCAACACTGAGAAAGGATAGGAAATAGGATCAAATAGGGAATAACTCTCTTCTCTTTCTTCTCCATTTCTATATTCCTCCTCTGTCACAGTTACGGTAACACATTAACCTCTTCACCTTGCAGAATACATCCATCACAGCTATGCTGAAAAATATGCAGAAACATCCAGATACTTCAGCCATAAGTAATGGAAACAAACCTAATGGGAAGGACATCAGATTCCATGCATCTGTGTTTTAGCCAATCCCTACCAGACAACTGGGTAAAACCCAGCCCAGGCAGAAAGGTTATTCCACAACTACCTGCTGCAGGCTTCTTTGTCATCATCTACTACTGACACAATCCAGACAGGATGGCCAAACCATAGCTATGATACAGTCTGAGAAGACCTGGATTTAAAAAGCTTGATGCAGATAAACTTACACCTGCTTTTGCAGTTAGGTGAGTGACCCAAAATAGATGCATCTGCAAACATGTCTGAAAACTGCCTAAGAACACGCTGTCTCGCAAAAATCTTAGTAATTTCTTGCTGGCCTGAAATTTTCAAGAGAAGAATCTTTTTCCAAGACATTTTATTCACTTTAGTTTCTATCTGGGAAGCATGCAGGCAGCCAGAAAGAAAATCAAAGGGAAAAGAAAAAGCAAAGAAAAAGGAAAAAAGGTTATTTCCAACAAAACATATACATTAAGTATTTTGTCTATTCTGAATTGAGTTGATAATACATAAAGAATTAAGTGGCCTGGTTTTGTTACCCTCAAGATAAACTACTTCCCCATGTTCTTAGTTCGCTTCCAGAAAGTAACACTGTCAACAAGGGAAACAGAAGTCAAAATGTGGAAACAAGGGAGATTTCAATTGTTGTAAGTAATTGTTGTAAGTAATAATTCAGCAACTGTGGAATTGGGAGCATCAGGACTGTAAATCCACATAAAGCTGAACGTTATGAATGGAAGCTGTCTAGTCTTTCCCAATCTCCCATCTATTCCTGTTCCCACATTCAGATATGCTGCACACAGAGCAATTCATCCTCTCACAGCTTTGCTCTCTGCAAACAGCTGCTCAGGCTGTCCACAGTGACAGGTCATTAGTGGGCAGTTATTTTTTCAGGACTGAGTGCACAGGAGTGGCAGTGCTATAAAAGCTTCCCTGCAGAGCTCTAAGAACTGATCTGGGAAGAGCTCTTTCCCAATTTGCTTTGCTTCCTGTTAGCGAAAATTGTCTTGAAAGCTCTGTGTCTTGTTGCTCACCTGCAACAGTCCTCTTTGATCATGTCCCAGGATTTTCAAAAAGCTCAGTCATCAGCATCAGTTGCAAAGCTATTGCTATTCTAGTGCTGATCTTGTCACCATCACCCTCACAAACCACATTCAGTTTAGCTGATATGACTACAGCCTACTGTGCTTGCACAAGTGGTACAATTATTTCAATTAAAGGTGTGAAGCCAATTCTCTTGCAAGAATAAGCTTTAACTGTAAGAGTACTGTTCTAATTCTATGGTTGTGCATCCAACCAGGAGAGTGTACAACTTAACTGCCTGGTCCCATCCACATAGCACCATTTATTGCAAGGAGATGTGGCTTTAATTCTGAACAACAGCGTTAATTTGCTATTTAATTAATACAATGCTTCCCATCATTCTGCTAATTGATCTCCAAAGATACCCCCTACCATTTCAGCTGAGGAGCATCTCTGCACTTCTGAGAGATTTTTCTTTGGAAATTTATGGCTATATTTATGGCCTCTACTTTCCTATTCTAAAGAAGTATTGCCAAACTTGATGAAATTTAATATTTTCATCAAATCCTTTCAAAGCTGCCAACTTTTTCTTCTATATCCCCTACTCCATAATTCCTGCTACTGAATTATTAGTGTCTCTCTAGCAGCTTCTTGATACTAATCAGTCAGGTTCTCTACCTTCTGCATTTGTATGGTGATTACACTGAGCTGGTCTTGTGACATCCCAGGTTATCATCTTGACAGCAATTACAAGACCACAAAAATTGAACTGTCACAGAACCGACTGGAGTACCAGAGGAGGAAGGAGTAGATTACAACAGAAAGGGGGAAGTTTGACTTATTTTTCTTCACTACAAAATAATTCTTCTGGATTGCCATAGATTTTCTTTAACTGCTGCCCAAGAGTCCAGACAGGAACAACTGCCTTACAGCTTCTGTGTTGCCAGCTGCTCTGATGGCATACAGCCAAAGCATGCCTGCTGTGTTCTGTAGTGTTCCATGTCAGAGGTTTCTAGTTTAGGCCCATGAACTGGGTTTCAAGGATTGGCTATTGGGACCAAAGAAGATCCAGCTCACTGTCAAGGAGGCCTCTGTTCACCACACAGGAATTTGTACTTTTCACTTGGAAATCTGGACGAATCTGCAAGCCCAAAGAAGGCTGGAAGCCACAGAACAAGAGGGACAGAATACATTCCTCATAACAGCACATTTTCCAAGCCTGTCCTACATTCATCTCACCTAAGAGCAAAAAAGGGCCAGTTACTCAGGGCAAGGGACCATAGATCCTGTAGCCAGACCTCTGCTCTGGAGCCTTCCGCCAGCAGAACTAGTTTCTGATCTTCCTCAGCATAGAGAGAGGTCTAAGAAAACTTTCTTCTCCTTGCTGGTCTCTTCGGAGCCAAATCTTTCTTCTCTTTGCTGGTCTCTTTCAGAGACTCTTAGGTGTTAATCAATTGATCATCATCTGTGAACTATACTAAGTTACAACAGCATCAAATTTGGCACATCTCACTATATAATACATTGTGCTAATTCTTCTTTACAGTGTTCAAATCTTAAAACACAGAAGCACTGCTACTGATAAAAAAAAGAACATCTTCCCGGTCCTTACAATTTATTACCATCCCTTCTGAACACTAACAAGTACCAAAGTAAGTCCTAGAAACTGTTTCAATGGTACCCCGTGCATCCCTGAAAGACAAGCATGACAAGAACACAGGAGTCAGAAGTCTAGGCTATTACAATTACGGCTAATTTTGAAATAACACTTAAAATATGAGCTACAGACAAGCTAAGCAAGGGATATCAAGCCAAAATCAATGTGGGTTGCATGAGCTGCTGATTTTCTTCTTTACTGCATGCAAAGACAGTAGATGGAGAAAAGAAGGGAGAGAAAGGAAAAGAGATTCTACTTCAGTGATTTGAATCCAGTGCTGAAGTGTTCAACAAAACATTCCTTTCCAGGATTTAAATTTTCCTTTGATGAGCACCTTTTGACTCAGTGGGATTTGCAAAGCTTCCATTTGAAGCTAGCAAAAAGTAACCTCATTCCTTATTTCTTCTCCCTCCCTGCACTACACCCCTCTAATCACGATTAATATATCTAAACATGCCTGATTAAGCCAGATAGATGATGGGCTCCTAATCTGAACTGATCAGGACTCTGGAGCCGCCAAAGTGAACCTGCTGTCTCTCTATCAGATAGAGCAATACGGGGTCGGTAATGCAGCCCCATTAACTGTTTCCTACAGAATGAATTTTCCCTGACTGCTCCTTAAGAGCAGACACTTGAGGAATGCCGCCTGATGGGAAGTTGCTTTGAATCGTTTCTTTTAGCACAACTGTCGAGCAGCTCCTTCTCAAGCCCTCCAGACAAACAACTAAAGTATGAAAAATGTAGCCACTTCCTTCTATACTACTTTATTTTAAATCTCCTCATACCTTATCTTGCTAACTGCCTCTCAGTTTCTCTCATCTTTTCTTGGTAAACTTCAGCACTGACTGATATATGGTCTACTGCAAGTATGTGGTTATCAGAAAACCAACCCTGTTCCCACTGTGCCTGTGTGTGTATGCAAGCAAGGGATCTGCTTTTGTATACAGGTGGAGATTGCACTTTGTGAATTCATAAAATTGAGGGCTGCAACAGACCACTATGATCAATACACCATATCAGTACACCAAATGAACTGTGTTCAGCGTATTTGCACTAAGATTGAAGGTTCATTGAAGGATAAATGGATACAGGGCAGAAAAAGAAAAAAATGTACACCTCTGAATTTGTTCCGGAATCTATGCACATGTACACACACCTGCTTTAATGCAGGTGTAGCCCTTTACAATCTTTATCCTCTGAGATCAGTCAAGAGGGATCAAGTGGGCATCTGACCATGTTTGGGCTCTGTGAAATCCTGTGACTATTATTCTAAAACTGGTCTTTGGTATAATTTCAAGTACCTTCAAATCTTCTCTGAATCACACCAGCTGTGAACAGCTCTGGGGAATTCTGCTAGCTGCAAGTCAGACAGAGAGATACTTCTCAAATCAATCATACAAGAGACTGGGATGAAGAGTAATGACATATTTCACACATTTATGCTACCAGGGAGGACTTTTCAAAAGTCACTTCCAAAGCAAAAGAGTAAAAACAGAAACAAGAATCTGGTACTATCAGATTTGATTAAAAACAACCAGCCACAGGCAATAAAACCCACCTACAACTAAATACAGATACTCCAAGGTGCTTTCCTTGTATTTGGGTTTCAAAATACTCAAATTGGGAAAAGAATACAAAACTGGGAAAGAATACTCATGATTCCTTATTTCCAGCTTTGACTGTCAGAGAGAGGATTCAAAAAAACATAGTTTCCAGCATGCTGTTCTGTAAATCTGAGCTCTTGCACTGTAACTAAGAGCTGAGGAATTCTGGTGTTCATGCAGGTCTGCATATGAATACACACTGGATGTGCATGTGAATGTTAACTTCCCTTTATCTACTCGAAGTCAGGCACTTTGAAACGTGAAAGGGAAATCTAGGGAGAAAACCCGTAAATATTTGTGCTAAAATAGGAGTAAGTTCACCTTATGTCATTTGTTCATTTCCACAGCGTTTATGAAACTCCTCTTTTCTATGTAAAAGATGAAAGATGCAACAGAAGGCTATGTCTTCTGGGCCTAGCACAGCCTAGAGAATTCATTACTAAGGCATTAATCCAATCTAGTAAAAATAGTTTTTAATCTTGGACTCTGTATAGGAGCAATACATTTGAGTGGGATATGTGAACAAAATGCTATGAAAATCTGCTTGTATATACAGCTGGGTACAAAATACTATGTTTCCAATCAGCTACTGCATGTTTCTTTGATAAGGCCAGCTGATAAAAATTTGTGTAAAATGGGAAGAAGAGCAAGGTCAGTGATGAAACTGTTATTTTCCTTGCCTTTTTTCTTTTTTCATTTTTGTAAGATTAGTCCTGTCATCACAGATAACTGTGCAGAATCCGGAACTCCAGTACTAAAATTAAATGGTGTGCCAACAGATATGATTTTGCACAAAGGTAAAACTACAATTAGCTCACTAAGAAAAAGTAAAGTTTCTTTGTCCTTTTAAAGATAAACCCATTTTTGTACAAAATTTCATGTGACTGCACAGTTTGCGGGATTTTTTTTTACAGAAGTTTGCCTTGCCTCTTTTACTTTGTATATTTTTCCTCTTGTCTTGTGCTTTTATGAAAGAATGAAATACAAAAGTCTAGTTCAACATACACTTAGCTATGATATTGTAAACACAAACATGGGAAATCTGGTAACTAGGTTTTCATGGTGCTCTTATCTTGGATGTTATATGTAATTGAAGCTCAGCCACCTTTGTTCTGCGAAGAACTGACAAACGGATACACATACAAAGCCTCGCATTTAGGTAAGGACAGAGCAACTGAAATGCTACTAGTGGAATCTGTGTTGTGGTATAATGAGCACGGTTGTGATACCTTCATTGCATAATGGCCCAACTTGCATATTTTCCTTTGGAGCCTCTTTGCTGTATTAACTATATTTTTTCTGCTTAATGGGTCTTCACAGCTCAGCTTCCATTTAAACACAGAACCTCTTTTACAAGGCCTAAGTGCTACAAAACCACCTTTCTATAAATTAAAGTCAGCCCATTTGTATCTGCATTTGGGAATGGTTCTGAAAGGGTTTTAAAAGAAATCAATTACAATAATTCATACATATAAAGATGCAACTGCCAACAGTCAATCCAACTTTTCTTCTCGTTATAAGATAAGTGCGAATGCCAGCTTGTTACTATTCCTGGGGTTTTCTCTGCACAGTGATTGTACCATTTTAAGTAGAAGTGTGGAACATATTTCATGTTTGTCAACGCATTTTTTAGTTCACTTGGATTATGATACCTCTGAAACTGAAGTGCAGCAGCAGTTCCTGAATGATTTACCATGTAGACATTTTTACTCTGAATTAGGTACAACTCATTCTTGTTTACCTCAATCCAAAATTGAATTATATAAAATTGGAATGGGTTCTTATTATTTGGAATAAAAACACCCGGGTCATACCTTAATGTAAGAACATTGGTTACTGAACTAACATGTAGACTGAAACTTACTTAAGCACAAAAAGTTGTTTATAGGTAGATCAAGTCTGACATCCTCCATTTCCCCTTCCCACAGCATGGGCACCATCATGGCAAGGAGGTTCATTGGAACCTCTCTGCATAAACCTTGTACACCCTGCAAAAATAATCATGGTCCCAGTCCTTCAGAGAGCAAGTAATCAATTGCTGCTCTGCAGCAGGGAGCCACACAGCCTTCAGACCACTCAGTAGATTGCATGTGGCAAAAAGGGAACACTGTGCAAAGGGTGCGAATGAGTCATTCGACATTTCAGGTTGACTGAAGTCATTCTGCTACATTTATTTCCAATCTTGATGTGCTATCCACACTTGCATATTAAGCAGGATGGGAAGAAAGAGATTCAAATTATTTGCTACAACACATGCATGGAAAACAGCAGACTGCATGTGTGTGAGAATGAGAGATTATATGCATGAGTGGGTGAACACAGCATCATGGGAAGCGCCTTTTCTACCTTCATACAGGAGCAGGCATTCTACATGCAAGCTTGAACACATCTCAGCAAAAGTATGTTTGAACCTGTGTATCTCTAGGGAACTGATTATAAAGGAAAGATGTTCATTTGCAGCATGCCTGAATAGAGGAATAGAGGTCCCATGAGCAAACTTCAGGTGATGTGTGTTGTGTTTTCTTTGGCAAATACAAATCTGAACAAGCTGGTCTGTGTACACTTGAAGGGTAGGTATGTGTGCTGTGTGCATGTGGGTGACAAGGAGCACCCAAGAGCACGAGCAGGTGTCAGCTGAAGCTGGAATTTATACATTAGTCAAACATCATTAGCAGTGAACCACTTACTTAAGAGATTTCCATGGAAAGAATACATGGCAACCTCTCAAAATACGATCTGGCCTAACACTATGCTCCTTCACTCCTGCTCGTGCTTCCAGTTTAAAGCACAAGTTCACAGGTAGCCTGATTTCTTATAGCTCACCCCCAAGTCTGTTTGATCCTTGCATATTCATCAACTTCAAACATTAAGCCATTTGAAAGTACAGGCTCACCTCTGAGGCTTAGGAGCCTCAGTTCATGCACTTGGGTTTGAAACTCTGGACAAAGACACTGACTCAGCTCTCATTTAAGAAAAATGTACCTTTCCATATGGAGACAGATTCTGGTGAAATGCCTCACAGGAAACATTTTCCGAGCATGAAGAGGCAAACATACTTCATGAGTTATTCAAGTCCAAGTGATACGGACTCAGTGCTTTAAAAAGAAGATAATCTCGCTGTGAATATGGAATCATTGGGCCACACACAAACTAATTCTTGAGAAGATGAAATATTAGTTGGGTGGGGCAAGCAAAGTGGTGAAATCTTGCTTCAAGCTAAAAACAGTCTGGCTTGGTTTTGTACAGAGCCAATGATACATTTACATCTAGAAGAACAGACTTGCAGCATGCTGCATAGGTAAAGAGCACCACCAGGATCTGTGTTGTGGTTTTTTTTTTTAAATGTGTAAATTGTTGTGTCCTTGAAGTTGTTAAGATTTGCTGACTGCATGAAGCACTGTAGATCCCCCCCACTATTCTGCAATTTATTGATAGCACACTCAATTAACCTTGGTGAGAGAATACAGAATGGACATTGTCTCTCTCAGTTTCAGTCATTTTTTGCTCAGTGACACAGTTTGCATACAAACCACTGAGGAGCAGTACTTAAATCTCCAAGTAAAAGTGCTTTAATGAAAACAAAAGTGCACATTCATGACATTTGTATTCGTAGTAAGCCTTGTATGCTTCATTATCTGAAAGCCTAAACACTGGACCTAGTCATTGCAGATTATGTCCCATTAAGTAGTGAGTGCAATTCTAGTTCAAAAAGTTTAGAGAAAATGTACTCTTAGATTTGTTTGGCTGGCAACTGCACACATATTATTGCAATTCCAGTTTATCCACTGTGCTTGTATTGGCTTTGTACAGAAGATAAAATTAAACGAGATGAAAATCCAATTTTTATTAGTGAGTCCACTTCAAGGCACACTTCTTGAGGAAAAGGTCTTAGCAAGCACTGGAACTTGTGATGCAGTTAGGGGAGACTCCACACCAAAAGCCTTTGTAAAACCCATGAGAGTTCTAAGCAGCACTGGGAACCCCAGATGTGCTGAGGATATCACAGCACAGGTAATCAGGGCAGAGGCACAACATGATCTACAACAGCTACAAACCAGTTCACAGATCCCCTGAGAAATGGCTTTGGTCCTATCAGCTCACTTAAGCATGAGAGTACGATTGTTTTACCTTGATTTTGTTCTCAGACTGAGAAATGGGTGTGTACATATTTAAAGAAGCCAGGTGTTACATTCAACATCACATGATGGTCTATGAGGAGAGGAAAATACGCTATTTTTTCCACAACACAATAAAACATCATGCACAGTTGTTCCTACGAGATATGCTCTAGAATACACTGTGCTGGTATCAGTGTTATCATCTAAGAATCATCTCATGAAGAAGAGTTGAAAGAAAAAAAAAATCAGGAAATTGATATCTTACTTGTTGAACTTTCTTGTATAGTCTGTTGGACTACTTACTGTAACTGTGTTACATCTTTTCTCCTTAGCCTTTCACTGTCTTTCCTATCCATAAGGCAAATTACTTGAGGCAAATGGCTTTTTTCCATAGGGTGCTCCATAACAAAAACCAGTGGGTCAGAGCTGTCTATGGAATCCTACAATAAAGAGATGAAAAGGGATTTGTGGTGATCCTGCAGCTTAAGCCCCTGCCCACAGCAGGGTTAATTTTGAAATCACACAAAATGAGAATGTAACCTCATCTTTCTACAGTGACTACTCTAATGAAACACAAGTCTCATTCAGGCAATGATATAAATTGTACACATGCCTAGAACAAAGACATATGGAAATCATTTAGGTAGAAGATCTGCATTAAATTATTTGAGATTTCCTTTTCCAATATGCATTTATAAGATGGTATTGACTGCAGTGTTAGACTCCAGTTATAAAGCACGTATTATCAAAACACACTAAAATGAGGCGACCATTACAATCATTATTTCCTGACTTCGGTGTGCTGAAGACCCTCATAATGTAGTTTCAAAAATCTGATTATTTGTAGATGGAATTCAGGAAACAATGCAAAAGAGGAAAGAAGGGTAAAATTCCAAACTGGAAAAAAAAAAAAATTACTAGGTACAGTGGAAAACACTACCTGTCATACAGCCTTCAAGAAGGTGTTTGTCTTCTACATACTTAGAAAGTCTTCAGAAGAAAGCTTTGAGAGCCACAAACTGTAGGAACTGTGAAGCTCTTGCCCTTTGAGACGCATTGTGAATGTGGTAAGGGCTCTGCAGTGGGAAAACTGCCAGTGGCAGGAATTACTTGTCACAAGATTTAAACAAGGCCCTGCTACAAGGAGACTTAACACAGCAAAACAGGGATTAATGTGATTACTTCCATGATGAATAAGATGATTTTTTTCCAAAGTTTATCAACACTGCAATTCTGCTTCCATATGAAAAAAAAATCAAAATCCTATTACACTCACGGCACTTCCATTTTCTGCTCAGGTCTCTATCAGTTTCTTGCACTTGTATCTCCTTTACTGGCATTCAGATTTAAGGATTGCAACGTTCAGATTCATTACTACTGCATATCTTGCTACATTTGATAACGGTAGGCTGTCTCTTTTGCCTTGACAGATGAGCCTTGCTTTTTAGTTTAGCTTTACAAAAATGATTATACTTAATAAAGTGATCATCTTTGTAAAAGAAGCTAATCTACAAATATCCAGAAAGCATTCACTGAATTTTGGGATACTCTTTTCTTGGTTGCTCTGTCTGATGGTGGTTGGACTTTGCTCATCTCTACAACTTAGAAAGGAAAGCGGTAGATGCTCAGCCCTTCCGAAGCTTGAGTCAATTAAGCATCTAAGATTGCAGAGCAGAAGTTGATGCATTCAAAACTACTTCCTAAAAATACCATGCCAAGATTTAGACTGAAAAGGAGAACAACATTTCAAAAGAACATTCTGCTCAAAAGTAAAAAGAATTTCAAGCAATAAAGTTAAATTAAACATACAAACAAAACCGTTCGAAACAGCAGTAATTCATTAGGAAAATAACCACTGCTCACTTCAAGAGATTCCCAGTGCATTTCACAAATTATGAATTATATTCAGACTCACATTGTGTCTCTGGTATCCTGATAGGCTCCATCGGGGTGGGGATGCAGCAGTGCTGGGCACAGACCACACACTGCTGTATAGCTTCTCCCTGATGTGTTTTAAAGAATTACAGCTGTTCCTTTGTCTTCACTTGCTAGAACTACCCAGCACTTTAATTAAGAAGCCCTATTATGAGCTCTGGCATTTTTTCCCGCATTGAAAATAACACTTCTCTGGATATGCCTGGTATGGGTTAGCTGAACTGGTAAGTCTGAATGTTAAAATATGATGACTGTGTCCTTTGACCCCAGCTTTACCCTGGAGGGCACCTCTAGTTTGGTTGTTGCTTTCCCTGACTCTTTATTCCTTCACCTAACAATGAAATCCATCCTCCAGTGCTTTTCAGCAGTGCACAGCAGGTTAGGACCAGAAGCAATAACTGCCCAATTAAAATCGAAATGTCAGATATGCAGAAGGCAAACTGTAATCAAACTGACCTGCCTGGGTTACCAGGGCAAAATGCCTTCAGGCTTATGCAATTAGCGGAAGGATAATTGATGACCACAGGCAATCAACCTACAGATGTGGGTCTCATGTGCAAGAAATGTGCTTGGGCACATCATTCAGTAGAGACTCAGAGAAAAGGGCTTGACTTTGTTTGAGTCACTAAAACCACCTCCTAAAGCACTGAGGGTTTCCTTAGAAATCTCCCCGAAATTACCAGCTGAAATCACAAAGTGCTTAGAAGACTCAAAGCCGTGGTCACAAGTGTGCAACCATTCCCAGTGTCTCTGTAAGTTATGGTATGCAAGGAATGGTAAAAACTGTTTAGCTGGTTGTGGAGAGGAAAGGATCCTTCAGTTAAGGGTGGTGCCCTGACTATTTATTACTGTAAGATGCTTAAAAGCAGGTGTGGGGAGCTTTAAGGCACTACCAAAGAGACAGAAATCAAGCCAGAAAAAGGAATTTTTATTCTGGAGTACTGAAACAACTGCCCTGGGACAACACTGGGAGAGAGTTCCTCATCCAAACAAGCCCTTCATCTTTCCTCCCTTCTACTTCCCATTCTTCCTTTACCCATCTCCTTAGAATGTGAGCTTGCTGAGGCCTGGGTTTTCCTTCTGCTATGACTTTTGCATCTCAAGAACTGATGTGCTTAGTTGGTTTTCTTTTTCTTTTTTACATCAAGACAGCTACTGCTTAATAAATTCCCAATGGAATTATTACCTACCTGTTAGAGGTACACCTCCAAGGAGGCATATTGCATTGGCCACAGCTAGCCACAATGCCATGAAATCACCTGTGCCTTCTCTTCCCTGAGACTCCATACTGAGCAATACGCCTGGTGTAAACCACTTGACTACTAAAGCACTGCTTGTTTTTGGCAAGGAAGATATAACCCTTAGGAGTCAGAGCATCCAATGTCAACAGCGTCTGAATGTCAGTTGAAGCTTTTCTATAAAAGAACTAATTAATAATAAAGCTCAGGATGCTTTAAGAACTGACCCTCAAAAGCCCATGAGATTTAAGAAAGTATTTCTAAACCCATTCCCCAGCTGCAGTTATTAATTAATGATTAATTTCTACAGCCATCATCTTGTGCTTGCTTCAACCCTGCTTGCTCCAGTGACTTCAACAGTCAAGGGGAACAGTCAGAACAATGTTGAAAACTAGTTAAAAAACAAAAATAAAATTAATTAGTATGTACTACAGGGGTACTTGCCATGTCTGTGTACCTTCAGCTGATCTGAGTTTTGAACTTAAAATACAGGTTCAGTGGTTTTCCTATGTATGAGAAGCACAGCATATATTAAGAATTACAGCATTAACTCTACGGGCACATAATCAATTTCCTGAGACGTTACACGAAAATCTATTAATTAATTTCCTAAGTAAAATTATTCTTAAATATGGGTTCTTTAAGAAACTTGACACTTTGGGTTTGCTCTTTCATTTGTTTTTATAGCCACAATAATGGAATAATTGATCCAGATTTTTAGTCTACTTAAAGATCACAGATATCTTGTGTAGACAATACATGATGATTTTTTCCCATTTTTTTTTTACCTTTATGATACTTTTTATTATAAAATTTCCCTTCAAACAACCCCTGGAGTTTAATTTATTCCTTCAGATGATGCTACAAATGAAGCTTTCAAGACACCTGAACTGCCCACAGTTAGAATAGTCCTTTCAAAATGTTATTTCACACCAGGATTCTCAGTAGACAGAAGAACCTCCACCATCTTTCTGCAGGAACAGTTGGCTTCACTTATGTTGGAAACAGAGAGAAGCAGTTGCTGCTCGGAATGAGGAAACTCTGTGAGCAGCAGTGCCAGCCCCACTGAGAACTGCCTTGCTGTGATGTCGTGGGAAAGGAAAAATATTTTCTTGAAGATCATTTAAAGCTAATCTGACAGCACAAACATGCAGAGAATATCACTAGTGAATGGGCTTGTTACAGCAAATGGAGAAGAGAGCATTAAACCATTCAGGCACATAGTACAGGTGCCATACTTGGGGTACAGGACATAGCAATATATGCTATGTCAAATCAGTAGGCAAAGGATGCAGGTGCTGCCCATGGCCTCTGCTGAGGGTAATGACATGATTATGACAACACTGATGTAATTTTTTGCAATGTAATATTGCCTGTTGTTCACCCCCTTCTACTAAGAATGTAGCAGTACTTGATGGCTTCAACGAATTAAGATTCATCTTCTGTCTAAGATGGGTAAGTATTTACAGACTCAGTTCTCTTTGAGAGCTGAGTAAATTGGGAGATTTTTTTTGTTTTGATGGATTTAATCTCAGAGATCTGTTACACCATTAGAATTATCAAGAAAGTGCAGTCCAAGCAGTGTAATGATAATACAGCTTGAAACTTGATAATACCACTTGAAACTGTAAACTAATCTCCCTGACAGAGTTAGAAAGTGTTTGTTCCATCCCCGTGTAGAGCTCTGCACACTTGGTTCATAGAGGGTTCGGTCACCTTTCTCAGAATCAATATTTTTGACCACTACTAGGGAAGAGTACTGGGTGTGACAGACAAATGGTCTGGTGTGGTACAGCAAGTGCCATGTACAAACAGTGAGAGAGATGCCTCCAGTGTCCTGGCTTTAGACACTGTACACTTCACATGAAAAACAATTACCAGAGCCCGATTACACACAGAGACGATTTCAGAAGTTGGTCCACATCCTAAAATAATCCCTGTTTAGATTGCAAGGTTATGGAGAGTTTCTCCTGTGCCAGAACTCAGTTGTATCTTGGGGTGCCTATGACCTGGAAACATGATGGCATTTATGTAGCTAGATTTTAAAAATAAAAAAGGAATGCCAGAGTTCCGAGGGTTTAAGTTTGTACTCTATGAGTTACTGGTAGATTTTTCATGATGAGATAAAAAAATAAAAAAAAAAATTGGGGAACTGGAAAGACTAGAGAATGTAAGGCATTCAGTGCCTCCGGGGGAAAAAATGGCATGTTATTAGTACTGTACACTGCTCCAAAAAGATAAAGCCATATATAAAAAAAGACTGAGTTGGGGAGAGAGAGGAAGGATGGATCTTAGAGTTCCGAGAGAGGTAAAAAAGAATTTCATTATTGCACATGATGTTCATTTAGGCATTCAACTAATTTTCTTCTATCTCATAATATTTTGCAGTACTGACCTCTGATTTTAGTGCCAGGATAACTTGTCCATTCTCAGCAAGCTTATTCTGCAAAGATAGTCCCTCCCGCTTAGATATTCTTTAAAATGTACTTTAGTACAGTTCTCCAATTAGCAGAACAATAATATAAAAAAAAAATAAGGCTACATGAAGAATTCAGACCCTTCCAAAACACTTTTTTTTCATTCTCATCTATCTGAAATCCGTCTAAAAACAGTATTGACAGGAACTATGCTTCAGACATAGCATTCTGGGCTAACGTCAAAAGAAAAGAAAGATGCCCTTCCTCTCCACCAGATTCCCCAGCTGGGTAAGTTCAACATCCCTGGGACAGTAGTGATCAAACATCAGAAGCATTTGAGTATAATATCAGCCCCCGTAAAAGGGCTGTCTCATGGGAATTAGTCTGTCTTGAACCATGAAAATGACAGTACACACATTTGTTAGCCTAGCTGATGTCACTACCAGTTCTACTCATGTTTGTGCAAGTCTCTTTCCCTCCCCCCCTTTAAAAAAGCACTCATTTGAAATCATATTTACAATTAAATTACCATTATAAAATGCAGAAACAAGTCAGCCTTGTTTAGTGGTGAAAAAAGAAGAGCAGGAATCCGTTTTCCAAGTCCAGCTCAGCTGAAGATTTGCTGTGCATTCCTGGGAAGTCACTTCACCTCTCTGCACTGTAGGACACATTTAAAAAGTGCAGTGCAGCCATACATGGAGATATTTCAATGGAATGGGGTGCCAAAATCCATAATATTGCCATCTCAGAGGAGCAGTTTATTTTTGCAGATTGTCAAGTTAGGCTGGTACAGTTTTAGTGCTTCTGTCATCTCAGTGTCATCACACCCATGTACATAAGCCTGATTATATTTATAAAGTGAGAGCATTCACACTCACCTGTCTTAAAAGCTGGGCAAAATGCCCATCAATAGGCAAAAATGTGTGCAGACATTAAGATGAAAGGCTTGTGCAGGAAAGAGAAAGTTACTGATGGTAATATACTTCCTTTCCTGCTGGCCAAATATACAAAGAATGGTGGAAAGCTAACCTAAAAAGACTAGGAAGACTCCTTCAAGGGAGCTACAAAACAAAGATTTTTGAAAGACATCAAGGGACTTATGGACAACATTTGTCCTGACTGGAATATGGCTGGTAGTCAGCCCTGAGCTTTAGATCAAGTGTAATGCAATCATTATATTGATTATACATGCGGCACTTTGGGACATGGCTTAGCAGTGAACATGGCAGTGCTGGGTTAATGGTCAGACTCAACTTTAAGAGGCTTCTCCAACCTTAGTAATTCTGTGATTCCATATTGCAATTTGAGGACTTGAAAAAAGACAGAATTGGTACATTCTTCTTAGACCAAAACCAGACTCTGGAGATAAGGAAGAAAGGTAGAAGAAATCAGGGCCTTATTATATTATAAAAATCTAAGCAAACAAAAATGAGCCCCAAAGACATAGGCATATCTACTGTTGGTGGCAATATTTCCTTACTTGTCAAATATATGGCATTTTGTCAGCCACAGTGGGTAGGTTCTTCCTAACTAATACCAGAGAATGAACTTTCCAGTGAGTGTATTTTATCGTGTGTGTGGGTGTATATATACATACATATATATATACACACATACGTACATACACTTATATCTTACAACTCCACTAAGAGGAGAATTTCAAATGAAAATACTGTTAAGAGAAGAAACATAGGGAAGAGAATGAAGATAGTTTTCATTGTATCAGACAATAAAAATAAACCAAACAGACTGCCTACAGCAGTAGTTCCAGATCTATGGTTTAATAGCAACCTCTCACCTGCCAGACTTTCAGATATTGCTTGTGGCTAAAGAAAGCTGCTGTCAAGCTGCAAGTTGATTGGGAAGGCAAAGTGTAACATTGTGCAGAGGACACTGCAACTGCACTGCTGGCCCTTGAATCAGCAAAAACGGAAGGCATTTGGTGTATGGTTGCAAGAGTAAATGTAATCATGGGTAAAAAAAAAGAATTCCATGTGACCAGGTAAAGGAAGACAAAGTTTGAAGAGGAAAGTAACGTCTCTTACTAGAGTAATGGCTATAACTTACAGAAACCAGACAAGCTTGGAGACCCTCTATACCTTATGCAAACTAAAGTAAGAAGACCTAAGCGATCAGGACAAACCGCTTACTTGAGCAGCAGAGCCCTGGTTTTCTGAAAGTTGCCTGTTTTGCCCAGGCAGATCCTTCAGTCTTAATAATTTTAGGAGATGTGTGCAGAAGGGTGTGGTAGAGATGAAAGCAAATCCAAAATCTAGACAACAAAACTAAGCTAAATTTAGCTGTGTACATTTCACATTGAATATCCATCCATCTCCAGGTTATTCTGCTTTCTTGATAAAAACAGGAACGACAGTGCTATTCTGTGCTTAATCTCTTATCCATGAGGTTGTCAAGTTCAAATGCAAGAATGAAATAAAAATAAATATCACTAAATAGGAAAGTAAAGGGAATTGCTTCACTGCAAGAGCAACAGCATTTGTTCATTGAGCCGCTGCTAAGGAAGCAGGTTTCCTCCCTATCTGTTCCACAACTCATTTTGCCATCACATCATAGCCAGAGATTTTGTCCTATTCAGAAACCTGGGAGCAGAGGCTAAAGCATGAGCATCTCTCTTTTCCACTTTCAAGTGTATGACTGGCATTGCTGGCAGCATCACCTACGGTCTTCCATGCCAAAACATAACTGGTAGGCAAATCTTTCTCATCCCAAAGCCCAGTTCCTCCTGCCATGCCCATTTACTAAAAGCTCAGTCACTATTGTTAAACCTTTCTTCACCAGACAATTATAAATGTGACAGGCTCTCCTGCTGCTGCTGAAGAGATTTTAGATTATTGTTTTTTCTAAGAAAATTTTGTACTGATAGGATGCTACTAAATCATGTCTTGGAGACGGATTTTTGCTCCTTTTGCTCCTACAAGACAAGTATTATGAACTTTGCGCACACAAACACACATGAAACACATGCAAGACCCTGCCATGCAGCTCTATAGCACTCCAGTCTAAAGATGTGTCTCATAACAATAGTGCCTGTTATGGTTACAGCGCATCAAAAAGCTTTACAACAACATTAAAAAGCAATTGAGGAAAAATTACACTCATGTCTGACCCCTTGAGAAACCACCACATTTCACAGAAGACATAAGAGATCAGGACAAACAGCTTACTTTAGCAGCAGAGCCCTGGTTCTGACCAAAAGGAGGGTCAACAATGCCAAACCCTAGTTGCCAGAAGCATTTTTCTTTCTAGGCATCTTGCGCCTTTTGGTATGATCACATTGGGTGTCTCAGAGACACAACAGTCTGATCTCTGCTAGAGCAACCTTAAATTTTCTGGGAAAACTGGTTATTTCTTTGCTTTGTGCTTGTGACTAATAAAAAAAAAATATTCCCATTTATTTTTTCCTTTGCTCTGTTCCAATAAATACACTCCTCCTGAGCACAGTCCTGATCCCCCACTGACAAGGAGAAAAAGCTGATGCACCTGCGGTGGAAAAGAAAACACACTGAATTTCAAGCCTTGCAGCTAAGACCTTACTTGTTTAACTCTGTAGAAAATGAGATGCTAATTTAGCCAATGCATCTACCCATAAAACTTGATAGCAAAAGAAGCAAGCACCCAAACAGATCTGTACCTTTGTGGCAGGTGGTTACACTCTGGTCTTTCAGGATCTGTGATGACACAAAACAGTGGGGGAATGGCACGAGTCTCATAACAACCTGTCTTCAGTATAAATGCTTAGCAAGGGCCAGGGTCTGCAGCGACATGTGGGACACACAAGTCTCAGCCCAGCATCTCAGCCTCTCCTTCATGAAGCGCAGCCAATCAAGCTGCTAGGGTACAAACCACAAACCACGCGGAACTCACAGTCACAGCAGCTTATTGAGCTGGGTATGGGACTCAGCTTAGTGTGGTTTTACTCTCTTACTGCGAGGGAAACTGCTTGAGAGCAGTTTCTCTGAATGCTACAGCTGTGCTGGGGCACCTCATAGCTTGCTCAATGCTCATTTATTTAATCTATCTGTCTGGAAAACACTGGCCCCTTCAAGTATTAGTAGTGACTCCCAAGAGCAAGCCATCACAGGTGTCCTAAAATACACTCTCTTCTCTGTTACGGGGAGACAGCAGTGGCCGTAAGCCATCAGCACGTGAATTTGTGGAGCACCTCTCCTGCCACACACCCCCTGTGACGTGAGAGAGTCCATGGGTGTATATACACAGAGCACCCACACGCCTGGATCTCCATAAGCAAATGCAGGCGAATGCAAGAACCATCTTGTGCCTATGTAAGCACAGGCCAAGAGGGAGTTTATATGAGAGGAACTAGGATTTCACCAGATTCTGCAGTAAGTGTGAACCAGGGGGCTGCCTTCAAGCTGTGAGAAAAAGATCTATAAAAATGTGATTCTTACAAGAACACAGAAAAGGCACATTTGCTTATTTAGTTGTTGCATCAGTTTGGTTTCTAGCAGGAGTGTATTGCGGTGGCCTGGACAAGAGTGACTGTTGTCTGCTCTGGGTAGTAACGGTTTGCCTGGCCTGTCACTACCATCTTTCAGATGGTAAAATACTGATGGATGCAAAATAAAACTTTCTTCTCAGGTGAAAGCGGCTGCACTCCGGCTTACCGCACGAAGCAGCTCCCCTCACAACCCTACAGACGATGGAAGTGCTCCCCCACCCCTCACAGCAGGGACCGTAACGGAGGGGCGGAGCCTAGCGAATGATTGACAGCCCCTCTGGCTGCAGGTACCCTATGGGGGAAGGGAGGCAATATTCTGATTGGGCTAGGAGAGAAAGGGGCGGGGCGTGTGCAGGTGATTGGCAGCAGGTTGACTCTCCCGGGGCAAAGGGGCGCGATAAGGACAGGGTGGTGCTTGTGGTGTGAGTCCAGCTGCATCTACCCCATAGTTAAGTAACGCCAATCATTAATTACACAGGCACAAGAGTTACTCCTGCCCTGCACTCATCCTGACCCTGCTGGGCCGTGGCCTCTGAATGGCAGTTTCCCCCCCATCTTTTCTTTTCTGCCGTCTGAGCTCCAGTCCCTCCTCCTGAAGGCAGCCTGAGGGCTGCCAGGGTCAGTGGGGGCCCCAGATGGAGAAGGACCATCGATGGCTGGAAAATGATTGCTACTGGAGAGCAGAAATCCGCCTTAGGAAACACCAGCCCCTGCCCTGGCCCTGCCTGGTGCGGTGCCTGCAGTCGTTAACATGCGGCATTTCACAGGAAACAAAAAGGAGTTGACATCAAGTGAAATTTCCCCCTGCAGCCACCAGTCTAGGACCTCTTAAAATCGTAGCCTAAAAACATCATCTAAATTCTGCCGGGTAGCTGTAAGCCGTGAAAGTGCCATTTGCTGCAGCTGAAGTAGATTCATAAATTATTGAGTTCCTGAGTCAGTGAGATCCACATGCCCTGAGTTCTTGAAGCCACTTTTCTTTGTACCATTTCCTTGGATATGGTTCAGAGCCTGGCCAAATGGCCTATACTTTTTCCAGCCTGTTGCTCAAAAGCAGCACAAAACCCCCCACTTTAACTCCTAATTACTGTTGACTTTGTAGAACAAGCAGCCAGGTTGCTGAGGTTCCATCTGTGTTCTTCAAAAGAGCACAGGTGTTACATACTGAAATGGGCAAAATTTTATTGGTAATATTGAACTACCTAGTACTGAAAAAAGTATTCTTAATTATATCTTCAAAATGTTCAAAAAGTTACAGAGACCAATTAAGGTGTTTTATAATTGCTATTAAATTACTCTTTTGCCATTTTTAATAGTTTAAATACTTCCAATATGAAATGTTCTGATTTTCCAGCTAAAACCAGTTCTCTATCTCACAATTCACTTTGATTTGAATAAAAAGGTAAAAACACATTAAACAATAAAAAATGCCTTTGGGCAAAGTACAACTTTCCATTTGGCTTAAGATCAAATACTCTTAGCTATTCAGCCAAAAATATTTTTTGTTTTGCATTAGAGATGTCAATCTTGCCAGCAAACTAAAAAGCAGTTATATATGCACTATTGTAGCATTGTAGCTCACATGGAGCTGGCTCAAGAACAGAGACACAAAATGCAACAATCAGATGCTGATGTCTTGTCTACTAACACTAAGACCCATACAGTGTTCAGCTTCACATGATTTGTCTGACATTAACTGACGAACAAAAGCAAAAGACTGGAAATTAATGTATGGCTATATCCAGGCTTCAGGCTTTTATAGTCTCAATGGCTCAATTAGAATATTACTTAAATGCAGACATCTACCAAATTTTATATTTCAGGGTGAGATTTTTTGTTTGTTTGTTTTTTATTTTCAGAGGAAGCTCTTTTATGCTAATAACTTCTTTCAATTATGATTCAACTATTTTGATACATTGCCACCAAAATACTGATATTGTAATGCTATGTCAGTTAGTACGTTCTTTTTACACCTCTGAAATATTCCTGAGATCCTGAAGTGAGGAGGAGGGGTATGCTGGCATTGTTCATGTTGTTCCTTTTGTATGTGTAAAGACCTTCAAGCTGTCACTCTTGAAGTTTTCATCATTTACTAAAAACAAAGAAACAGAAGGAAATGTGGCATACACATCAAAATCCTAGACCTACAAAAATCAAACCATCTGTGGACCCAGCTAACGAAAACATGGGTACCAAGGTTTTTGTAAAGCAAGACTTGATTGCAGGAGGATTAGCTAATCAACTTGTAAAGCAAAGCAAATCAATGTATCCTGCCATATAACCAATGTCATAGTGCAACTCTGACAGAGAGAGAGAGAAACATACAAAGGGAAAAGAGGAATCTCATGATTGAAGTCTTTTAATAGCTTCACTGAAACAAATGATAAAATCAGATTCTCTCAGCAGGAGATAGAGAGACAAAAATGGACTCCATTTGAAGTGCAAACAACAAAAAGACACAGGGAGTTGTAAACCATGCAGCACCTTCCTCATAAACATCCCACTTTCTCTCTGTTCCAAGTGTTTGCAACTGTCTCTCCCTGCAAAAGCTTAATTAAACCAGTATATTTCCCATTTA
The DNA here is from genome assembly GCF_009650955.1 of Corvus moneduloides. NCBI lineage: Eukaryota > Metazoa > Chordata > Aves > Passeriformes > Corvidae > Corvus > Corvus moneduloides. Next base: position 24,452,382 of record NC_045479.1, on the reverse strand, counting down.
AGTAATTTGGAAATGTGTGTAGTTTGATAAAAAGGTTAATTAGCTTTTTTCTTTAGAAAACTGAAAAGGTACCATTTTGATCTTTTGCTTGAAATTCATGCCAATCCTTGCATTAAAAATATCCCTCAATCTGGACTGTGGTAGGTATCACACAGGAGAAACATGTTCATAAGGGGGGCTGTGGGAAGGGGGCTCACATAGAAATCAAAATTTATTATGAGTTTTAATATTTTTACTTTTTGTTTTTATAAAGTACATTACAGACTGTCTCCCTTCTTGAGGCTGGTTGTTTGTCAGGGCTTGAAATCAAATTGATACATGATGAAAATGGACCTTCTCTGGTGACTCAGCTGGGGATTGCACAGAAATCTACCCAGCCTTATGGTAACCAATAAAAGAAAGGGATAGGAACAGGAACATTTCATAAAGCTGTGAAATAACAATTCACAAGCATAATTTAAATAATTTGGAGGCTGCATTCCCTTTTTATGCTACTGCTGCATTCACCAAAATGCACCTCCTATTGAGTATACGAGCTGGGAAAGCTGATGGATCCAAGCCAATTGGTGTAGAGAAACTGGTGTTACCATTTAGCAGAGCAATTCAATGGCAAATGGAGGCTCTTGTTTTAATTCCTTCACCTCTCTGCTCTTTTATAGAGCCCTTCAACAATCCTGTAAATAGAAGGGTTGCACTGGACTGACGTGAGACATTTCCTTCCCTTCTCCCTAGTTGCAAATATTGTTCTTTTTCTGTAATGTAACTTTCACTGACTCTGACATTTGCACTTCGATTTAGTTATAGGTGTGATCAAAATACTAACGACATTATCACCATAAGCCAACTGAAGCAGTGGTTTAACAGCTGAAGGTGTTAGGCTGTGGTTAAACAAACTTACTGGACAATAAAATTATCCATTTCTTCTTTTACTGGCTGGTGCCCTCCATGCTTTCAGTTGACTTTTCATAGTGAAACACCTGAATATTGTGTTTTTAACCTGTAAATGTCAAAGCACTTAATTTTTATTGCATACATTATTGAGTAGAACCAAACCACTTCTTTCTACTTTGGTATCAAACCAAAAGGAGAGGCTAGACGTTTTCTCTCTGCTTTCTCCTTGGGTCTGTTATGGTTGCTATATTTTTGGTTAAGGACAGTTGAATGGGACCAAAAGGTTATTGCAGAAAGCAATATCCAGTTCTCCTGTTCATTAATTTTGCTACCATGGAATCCTCGTCTTTCTTACACAGATGAGAAATGGAGGATGAAATTATTTGTGCCTCTGCTTCTTTCTCCAGAATTTTAAGTAAATGATATCAAAGATTTGTGGATATTGTGAGCATTCCTGCCAGCTCCCTTAGTATCCTTGGGTGGATCCCATCCAGCTCCACAGACCTGTGTGTGTCTAAGTGGTGTAGCAGGTCACTGACCACTTCCCTTTGGGTTATGGGGTCTTCATTCTGTTCTCTGTCCCTGTCTTCCAGCTCAGGGGTATGGGTACCCCCAGAACAACTGGTCTTACTATTAAAGGATGAGGGCTAGAAGGCATCAAGTACCTCAGCCTTTTACTCATCCTTTGTCACTATGTTTCCCTCTACATCCAAAAAAGGATGGAGATTCTCCATGGCCCTTCTTTTGTTGCTGATGTATTTATAACCATTTTTATTGTCTTTCATGGCAGCAACCAGATTAAGTTCTAGTTGGTCTTTGGCCCTTCTAATTTTCTCTCTGCATAACCTAACAACATTCTTGTAATCCTCCTGAGTTGACTGCCCCTTCTTCCAAGGATCATAAACTCTCCCTTTTTTCCTGAGTTCCAGTCAAAGCTCTCTGTTCAGCCTGACCAATCTTTCCTCCTTGTTGGCTCATCTTTCAGTACATGGGGATTGCCTGCCTACTCCTGCAACTCCAAAGTTTCCTTCCTGAAGAATGTCCAGCCTTCCTGGACTCCCTTCCTTCACACCTGCCTCCCAATGGACTCTGAAAACTTGTATAATTTCATGATTGCTGTGCCCAAGACGGCTTCCAACCATCGTATCACACACCAGTCCTTCTCTGTTCACAAACCACAGGCCCAGAGGACGCCTTCCCTAGTTGTCTCCCTCAGCAGCTGTGTCAGGAGTTATCTTCCACACACTCCAGGAGCCTCCTGGACTGTTTCCTCTCTGCTGTGTTGTACTTCCAGCAGACACCTGGTAAGTTGAAGTCCCCCACAAGAAAAAGGGCCAACAATTATGAGACTTCTCCCATCTGCCTATAGAATAATTTGTCTGCCTCTTCACCCTGGTTGGGTGGTCTGTAACAGACTCCCACCTTGTTGGCCTTTCCCCCAGTTCCTACCCGTAACCACTCAACCCTATCGTCGTCATCGTTAAACTCTAGATAGTCAAAACACTCCCTAACACACAGGGCTCCCCTGCTGCCTCTCCTTCCTCACCTGTCCCTCCTGAAGGGTTTACAGCCATCATTGCAGCACTCCAGTTGTACGAGTCATCCCACCATATTTCTATGATGGCAACTATGTCACAGTCTTTCACTTAGTGTTTTTCAGCTCCTGCTGTTTGTTCCCCATGTTGCATGCATTGGTGTAGATGCACTTCGGCTGGGCTATTGAAGCGGCAACCTTTTTTGGGGAGAGAAGCCCTAATTCCTAATTTGAGTTGTTACATTTGCAGAAATGTGTGAGTTTTGTGATTTGGAGAATAAAATAAGCACCACGAGAAGTGTCTGGCATCACTTACTGACTCTAACTGCAAAATAACTAGAAAAAGTGCAAAACACTTTATAAAAGAGTAACTAAAAAAAGGTAAAAGTGAGAAAAGCAGCCTCTAACAATTCTTGGGGTCTCCCAAGTTCATTAATCTGAGACATGACTGAACTAACAGGCAGTGCAGTTTCTGCTTCTGGATTATGCACATGGTTATGCCACTGGATAAATGGCTGCAGAAAGACCTGGAGGTTTGTGTTCAAGTGCCTCACATGGTTGAACTATTTTATAAATAATGCATCAGAGAAAGTCAGACACCATTATAAACAGGGCTTCTTCAACACTGACACATTGCAAAGTTTTCAATATATGGATAACACTGAAAGGAATCAAGGATCACTTGAGAAGGCCTGTCAATTAAAATTAGTAAGTCTGAAGTTGCTTATTTAAACGAATTTCTCAAGGAAAAATTAGCAAGAAATTACAGCTGCACATTAGAAAAAGTGTAAGAAAAAACAAGTTTTCCATGTTATTTTCAGAAAAAAATACTTGAAAATACCAGCACCCTTACAAGTAAGAACTTAGGAAAAATGGCATCACTGCTGGTTTAGGCTTACATGAGAGTAGAAATATTTTTGAATATAAAGACAAATGAGCTGCAATGATGAAAACTGAAAAGAAATTAGCATCCATTTGGCATTTCTGAAAATTAGTGGCTTGAAAGTAAGCAAGACAAACTAATACTTTCTGACTCTAGAGCACATATTAAAATAGATTGGTCTTTATATTACTCTCCCATAGTTGTATTTTCCTAGATTAATGAAGGGAATTGGACCAAAGGCAGTTAGAAGGAATTTTTGTATACAAATTCCTAGTTACATGAGTACTGATAGAATAAGATAATTAATGTGGCTGCTCAGTGCAGTGAGAGCCCAGTTAACTCAAGTTACTAAGCAGCAGCCCCAGTGTCTGTCATCTGGGAAGCAAATGCTGAAGCAGTTTCAGCCAGCAAGTTTGCTCATTCTGCAGTTCTGACAGATGCCACAGGTAGCAACAAGTCTGTTTTGAAGCAAATTTGATTTTGCCAAGAAATCCTACTGAAGATGCCATAATGCACATAAGAGCACTACAGCAGTGTACAGAGTCAGGCAAAAGGCCCACTTGGCCCCGTGTCCTCTAGCTGGGAGTGCCAATATGATCTATTTACAGAAAATGAGCAGGAAGAAAGGAAACAAAGCATGCCTTCTTGACATTCCTTCCAGGAATTCTTCACTGCAACAAGTCTGACTTGACTTGTTGAGCCAGAGATTATCTCTGAACAATTATTTTTAAGAGCCACTTACTTTCTGTAAATTTGTCTGTGTTTTTGTCCTTCATTACATTCCGTGGCAATAAATGCAACAATTTACTTAATGCATGGTATGTAAGAATACTTCCTTCTTTTGTTTAAAAACTCTGGTAATTTTAATAGGTTTGTTCCTCCTGGAAAAGTTCGATTATACTAGTTAATGGACTTCAAGTTGGTAGCTCAATGAAGATTACAGTTAAAGACAGTACTTAGTGTTTACCACTCAAATACCTTTACCATTGACATTTAAGTAACTTCTACTTTAATAAAACTGGTTGAGAAACTTGGTAGTTTAGGAGATCTGTAACAACATATAAAAGCTGTTGTCTTTATTTTCAATCTAGACATTGATTTTAACTCTGAACCTGCAAGAAGTTCTTGATAGTTACTAATATCTTTATAGAGAAAAGAAATGGAAATACCAATCAATTAATAGTAGAAAAGTATCCACACTACAAAATAAGTATCCAGTTCATATAAATTATTCCAGCTGCTGGAAAACCTCACAGAGAATCTGAACCTAAAAGGGGCCATGGAAAGTAAACTTGCTATTGTTCATCCTCATGTAGAGTGTTTTTTCTTACCCATTACTGACACACTGATGGAAGAACAAGAGTCATGTTCTATTCTCACTCCTATCATAATTGGTATCTACTAGCTAGAGGCCAGTAGTTTTAGATATTGTCATCTGGCATATTATATCAGAACCAAATTCTGAAAACTTTTTCTAAAGAAGCTTTTTCTAAGAATAAGGAAGAATAAAACACTAGTAGAACACCAGAGTTTGTTTAAAAAGAAATCAAGGTATCTGCTGCCTCTATTTTCTATATGATAGATTAAAAAACATGTTAACAAAATATCTTGCAACAACTATCACAAAGTCAAAGCCAATCTTCTTTTCTCTGCCCCATCTTCACTGAAAATACAGCGCTCTCAATTAGAGGTAGGGTTATTTACATAGGATATGGAATTGCTTATCAAGTCAATTTGCATTCTGGGGAGCAAATAGATGGATTACAGTATTATGTATAAAATTTATTCCTGCTGTAGTGATCCATGAAATTGCAGTTAATTTTGCTGAAATGGAACATTATATTTTTAAGTAGAAGTGAAAGAAAACAAGAAGGAGGAGGTAAGCCATAGGAGCTGAACTTTGAATAAAAGGTTAAATTATTAGTAAGAACATAGCACTGCTGGGAACAGCATGAGTTGCTACATGAAGCTGCTGACCTGTTGACTTCCAGACACAATCAAGTATCCTCCTTGCCATAGTAAATCAGATGAATTATGGGTAGTGATGGGCCTGTCACATTGCACATTCCTGTCCTCAGGTGATGTATGTGAAAGTGAATTCCTGCTGATACAAACTCCATGCAGCTCCTATTGGCTCTGACACACCAGCAGCATGCATCTGCTCTGTGCAATGAAATAATTGCATTGTGATGCTTCTACAGTACAGCTGCGCATAATGATTTTCTTGATTTTATGCTGATGAGAGAAATTCAAGATTGTTTAGTGACTGTATAAAAATCTGGGGACTATGGGACTAAACTAAGGAAAACTCTAACTGTACCATAAGAATCTGCATTTCAATGCCTTTCTTTCCACTCTTTCAGCAAAAGAAGACACGTGCTTCCACCTCCACTGCTTAACTTGAAAGTAGTATGTGGTTTAATGCGGTTTCAGAATAAGTCAGAAAAAAACCAACTAACATTTGGTCACTCAGTTCTAAGATGCTGTCACTGTCTGAAATTGCTATTGCCCTTCACCTGAATTTTGTTAACTGACAATACATGCAGTCTTATTCCATCTATTTGTGAACTAAAATATCCCAACTTCAAAATTCCTCTGAAAAAGAATTTGAAAGCCCTGTACTCATCAGTGACAGAAGTAACCACCTGAATTACCAGCTACAAACTCATTATATTTGTCCATCGTGTCACTGTATTTAGCTCACCCCAGACCAGAGTTAATTAGTGTGATGATGTCAGATTCAGGGCTTGTAAAGCTTACCAACAGAAACCAGGAATGAAAGAGGAAATGTAAAGTTACACAGAGAAGGAGATCTTAGTACTGAATTATTGGGTTTACAGTTCCAAGAGAGGAGGGAACCAGAGGTCTTTCGACGTCTGCAACCTGTCTCTGGAGGCATTTTATAGCATATGTTAATGTCTGCTCAGCATGCCAAACCCAGGAAAAATCTGCCTTATCTTCCCTTTCCAGTAGTTTCTGACAGTATCAGAAGTAGTAATATGACAAACTGGCATCAAGATAGCTAAAACATAATTAGATGTTGTATCTCTTAAATTATGCTGTCCCCTAAGAGATCTACTATCAAAGGCTGCTCACCAACATTTAATTTCTTTTTGCTCCTACCAGACTTTCTCATTACAAACTTCAGCCTAAACAACTCAAGCTTATATTTTAAAACTATGTTTTCTAAAAATTTTAGTTGATTTAAAGTGAAAAAGCTTTCCATGCTAAGAAAAGTGATATTTGTTAAAAGAAAGGTTAAAAATCCACATAATGCAAAAAGTAAAAATGATAGGTCAGTGGCTTTAGAAAAAGGGGAAAATAGAAGTCTTTAGGAATAACGTAATGGGTCTGATATAGTACTCTTTTGTCACAAATAGAGTTGTATTGTGGGTGTTTATATCTAGCAGACATTTCTCTGTCTCAACCTGTTTTTCTGTCTTAGTCCCTATTTGATAAAGCTTGGTTTAACCAAAAGATTTAATTAAAAACTGGGATAGCAGGGCCTATTGATGGTTAGTCTTAAAATAGCTTGACAGAAAGTGCATTGGGATCCCAAAACCAGGAAGACATAGTCTTGCTTTGGGTCAAGACTGAGGTGCCTGTGCAGAACTAGGAAGAGAGCACCACTAGGGAATAACAAGTAATCAGTGTAATGGACTCTTGTTCGAGCTGTGCAATAGCACTGGGACTGAAAAGTACTAGGAGAAGAGATATGCTGCAGAAACCATAGATTAGATGCTCTGAAAAGGTGAGTAAAGATCCATAGAGTGGTTACAGCAGATTTGTAACAGCTTTCTTTATGCTTTATTCCAGCTACAGGTGTCTTATATAATTTAGACTACTGGTATTCAAAAACACTATACAGGGTATATAGGTAAAAGGAGAAATTAATTCTGTGGGTTCTAGGCAGGATTCAAAAAAAGTCATCCACTTTCCACATGTCAGATGATATTCCTGTGGAATAACATGAGAACAGGATGTCTGTATTAATAGGATGCTAGCGTTAGCTAAATCAGTATGGCTCTGTGCCACAGAACAAAGAGAAATTGCCCACTTGTAGCATATTTTCAGTTATTTTGGTACAGCTTTTGCATATATTGAATACTACAGAAGTCTAAAAAACAGCAAGGCTATTTACTAATGCGTAAATAATTCTGCATAACATTTAAACTGTAAAATGGAAGAAGGAGAAGCTTGTGAATACTTAGTATTAGCAGGTGTTAGTTTTGTTTGGATAATCTTCTAAAATGCTGTGAATTTCACTTAAGCTAAAGTTGCAGTAGGAAATTCCATGAAACAATGTTTAATGTCAGAAAAAAATTACTCAGAATTTTTGCCTTGATTTTCTAAGACTGAAATGCCAGATATTGAATACAAAGTTACAGGACATGACTATTCAAGTTGACATACCGTCCAAACCAACCAAAGTCACTGTGTACAGCATTTAGTCTGTTGCTGCACTTTTGAGCCTGACCCATCAATCCTAAATATTTTTGTATTTTAGATGCAGTCAGTATAACATAAAGGTTGTAATGTTGTCTAGTTTCATCAGGAGAAAAACAGAAGCGCTGCAATTTTTGGACAAGGTGAGAACAAATCTTTTGTGATGCGACAAACTCATTTCAAAGAGAAGATTATATCTGTTTTTATTGGTGGGAGATGTGTGGTGTGCATATATTGCAAAGAGAAGTATATGAAGTCCTTGCTGGGCCTTCCTCTGCAGTAACATCCAAGATTTATCTGTGTGGCAAATCCAGGTGCAGGAAAGCAGGAGGCAACTCTGTGTTTATGTCAGCTGCAGCGTATGGTCACCAGTTGGCCAGCATGCTGTGTTTAGGCGCTGTGAGGTCTTCAAACACTGCTTAATGTTTCCATACCATATGTACTGTAATATCTAATCACCATTGGGGTAGAGTCTAATGTTTCAGCACAATTTATTTGTTGGCTGGTAAAAAATTAGCTAACACTCAAAATGCTATTAGTTACTAGTCTTTTTTCCCCCCTTTTTTCTGTTCTTCTTAAACCAAGGCAGAGAAAAACACTATGACCTGCAGCTTTTCTGCCTTCTGCCTCCCCAGGTTGCTTTCTTTTTCTCACCAGACATGAGCTGTAACCTTCTCCCTCTTCCAGAAAACAAACATTTTCACACAAATAGTTTCAGCTGATCTGTTTCTCAAATGTTTGGAACACTGTGTAGCTCCTAACAGAAGAAACTTCAGAAATGCATTTTCTGTGGGAGATTAGATCATCCTGATATAAAAGAAATTCCTAACATCTTATGTCCTTTTTGTTGTTGTTGTTGTTGCATTTCAATAGTTCCATGTTATAATATTAACTTCAAACAGACTTGTCTGGGAATCACTATAATTTTGGAAATGGTTAGATATTTTTTCCCCCCACACTGAATTCTGTTTGCAATTAACTGGGGAAAACCAGTAATACTTCAAAACGAAGAAACTGAGGAATCAGAGTGCCTCCAGTGTATGCTCCACAATGCCTTAAAGAATATGTGTATCTCACTCATAGCCCTATGACTTTTTCCTTTCCAAAGCAAATTGATGCTAAAAGATACATCTATGCTCTTCTCAACACAGTAAATAAATATTTCTTTTTTTTTCCATTGTGATTCCTATGACTATGTGGAATAATCCAAATATATTAAAATTTCTGAAGGGAATCATCCCATTCCTTCCTCTCAGCTCCAGCTATGCCCCTGTGCAGGAGGTTGTACTTATGTAATGCCACTGGAGAATCTAATAACTTTTAGAAGAATTGTTTTTTTTCCAATGGTGTCTTAGTCTCAAAGCTGCACAGAAATCCATGTTGGGGAAGAGGAGAGGAGAAGGGAAGTTGTGACATTGTCCACTTCAACAACTGTCAAACACTGAATGCATTTAGTTGTAGTGCTAAATGCACTACAGTGCTAAGTGCACCCTTTTGCTCAGCTCTAGCATTGACAAGACACTTCAAAGTGTTTGTAAATGGCCTTGCTTTTTATGCAATCTAAGAATATTTTACATTGCCAGACTTATGTTAAAAACTACAGTGCAAATTAGAAGTAGACCAAATACATGTACTGTTGATTTTAGTTATCCATATCTTCCTCTGAGCAACTGCCTCTATGGAAAATGTGGTGGATAATGACAGTTCTATTCTGGGACTCAGAAGTCCTAGAAGATGGTCAATTTAAACTTTTTTGTCAGTGGAGTCCTAGTGATTGCACAGTTAAGCTGCAGTTTTCTGCCCAGAAAAAGTGTGATACCACCATGATGGTGGTAGTCTTATTTTTTTCTGAGCTCTCAGATCCCTTAGAAGCAGATGATGCAATTGGTAGATGTACCTTGAAAATATGGATGAAAGACCGGGAACCCCTTATTAGAGTCAGTTAACACAGCTAATGAAAGTTGCATCAATTTTCTTCGATGTTCTACAGCGGTTTGATTATGGATGTGCAAATCCTTTGTAAAAATCTCACTTAACCATATTGAATGTTGTTACAAGGTCATTCTCACTGGAGGTAACATAAATAATGACATGTGCTCAGACAGTGCGTGACAGCTGTCTCCTTCAGAGCTATGCACGAAATGTGGTCAGCTCACCCAGCAATCCCAATGACTGGATGTTTTAACAGAGATAATGCTTGTATACAGCCTTAGCAAAGTGTGGTTAAAAGCTGAAGGAAAACAAAATGGGAAAATTTTATTTAAATAACATGATTTTTTTCCTATTTTCAAGTATTAATGGTTCTGCTTTAAACTCCCTTTGGAACAATTAGTAGGATATTTTTTCCCTTTTGTATGTTTAGCTATATCTGTAGTTTATCAGTCTAAAGGGCTTTAACTTCCTGTAACATGGGTGTTATCATCTTCACTGCATACAAGTTTTCTAACTTTTCATAAAATGACCCCATGAAGACAAAGCTCAAAACACAGTCTCAAATTTCATTACAAGGGGCTTGGCTTTTTAAGACTGTCTACCATCAGAGATTCCCAGCAAGGGTTAGTTGAAAATCCATTTAATGGCATTGCCTTTAATCAAAACACAAGAAAAAAAAGTAGATTTTCCCCAGTAACCAGAATGATATAACCCTCTCCATCTATACTTAGGGGCAGTCTCTCACCAGCTTCTCTCCTTTGGCTATGAATTGTACTGACAGCCCTCCCTTAGTGCCTTGTAACCCTAAAAGAAGATTGGCTGGTTTTATGGTTGAATCACTTCACTGAATGCAGGACTGCTTTATTTACACAGATTTCCTGTGTAGTCTTAGATAAAAAATCTCTTTATTCCTCCAATGATAAAACAAGGCTTAAATCTCTCAAACTCATAAGGATATTCTGAAGATCAGTTGATTAGTTTTTGTGAGATACTCTGATATTAGTGAAGAGATGCTTCAAAAAGCCGGTAAATATAGAGTGATCTTTGATTCCTGGTCTTCCACAGCTTTTGTTAAAAAAAAAAAAACCAAAGCTTTCCACTTAATAAATCCCAGCTGGATGACTGTTCTTTTTTCACTCAGCATCTCTCACATTACTTTTCTAAGGTGGAGCCCAATTTCTTCCCTTCTCCTTTTTGAAGCTCCTTACCCTTTGCCGATTTAGTACAACCTATGCTTTCTAAACATATTTATTTGCTGCCTTTTCTGCTCACATCCCCAAGTGTCTTATAAATGCATGTATATAAAAGACTTCAAACAAAGAAATAAGACTGCTGCAGGGATACCACACAGCAAACAGATAAACAAGCTATTAAATAGTTAGCTATCATTATCATATCCAAGCACCCACCATGGGAAGTCTTGGAAAGAAATAGCATAAATTCTGTAGAAACTAGAGGAAGCAACCTTTAATTGTGTATAAAGTAATATTATCAGGGTCCTAGATTTAATCTATTATTCTTTTAAATTTAATTTGGGTTTATTAGCCACTCGAAGTAATAAGTATTTTGGGGTTTATGTCTCATCCGTAGTTGATTCCAAGGTCAGCATCTTCTATGGATGTTGGTGTAATAGAAACTCAGAGTAGTCTGCATACTAAATTGTCATAACCCATTGCAGCAAAGTTTGGCTTGGAGACTCCTAGCTTAGAACTAACAAGGCGTGGTCCTAATAGCCTAAGTGAAATATGGAGATAAGAATCCAAAATAGGTGCACATACAACCTATGTCAGCCTATGTCTCCACTGCTATACACCTCTCTGCTGAACTCAGTTCTGCAATGCAGAAGCATTCAAGGACTTCCTGCCTTCCCTAGGAAAGATACCATGATTCAGAACATTGTCTGAATGAAAAAAAACTATCGAAAGCTTTCATGTAGCCAACAAAAGAACATGCATACACTAAATAACACCAACATCTTTTCGTTTTCCTTCTGTATTTCTTCTCACATTTGTCTTATGAATAAAGATTTCTCTCAGGAAATTTCATCCTTAAAATTAGTTTTTCAGCTGTTCCCTACTCTCCTGTTTTGCTCCATGTATTATGAACCTCATGTATCTGACATAATGCTGCAATAGCATTAATTTTAAAGTAGCACCTAGAAGTGGAGGGGGAGGGCCTGATCCTGGTTTGTTGAGTGGATAATTTTTACACAAATGGGCAAACCAACACAGCTTCTTATATTCATGTCTCCCTGTTAAAAATGGAAGCAGGTTGCAGACACTGGGGATATAAACGCAGAAAGCAGCACGTAAGAACAGGAGGGCCAGGCTGAGCTGTGAATCTGCCAGGCTTTGTCTATTACTGTAAAGACTTATAAAACCTGTTAGTATTCAACTCCAGCCACTGCTGTTGGCATTGCAGTTAATGGACCGAATGATGCCTCAAAGGCATTTTTCTACCCGATTAATTCCAGGAAATTTAACATCTGTGTAAAAAATATCACCCCTTCCCCCCCAATAATTAAAAAAATATTTCCCATCAGAGCATTTTCCAAGGCAGCATTCATGTCATATCAAAATCAGCTTTCTCCAGCACCCAGGCAAAAGTAGCAGTAGCCCAAACCAGACAAGTTCTCTGAAAATATGAAATTATCAGAGGCCATTTTATAAGTAACACTGATGTACTTGGAAGGGAAGAGCTGATGGATATCTAACAGATTTATTTAATCATCATTCTACTCCCCCACCTTCCAAGTAATTAACTAACAAATATCAAACCAATAATATTAGCAGTCAAATCCTTCAAATAAGGATGTTTCTCAGAATAAAACCTGTGGGACCTGAACAACTAAAATGAAGGTAGTGATTTCATTTGTCATCTGTTCCCTCTGGTATAAATGCAGTAAGAAAAAATTTAAGCACGTCTTCATGAGTGCCTACCATAATACTGAATATGAGGGACCAAGGTAGTTTCCTGCCTGACTTCCCCTGACAGGAATCAAACATGTATTGCAAAAAATGTACAAATTTACCATTTAAAAATTATGTTCAAGATAAAACTCTGTAGTCTGAGCATTAACACTTTATCCACGTCCTCTGTTGCTCTGTTGGAACTGCAAAGAATGATGTGCAGCTCAGAATACTTCAGTACAGGTTTTACCGAGACATTATGCTATCTTGGGCTAGAGTTCATTTTCTTTCACATTGTACAATTGTACTCTGAGATCCCAGTGAAACACCTGTTTTGAATTGTGCCCTGTACTCACTCACGTTTAGTAATGTCTTATATCATGGGTAATCCTGTTTAAATCGACCAGATGCTACCTAATATGAATAAAATATCACAATTTGACTCAGCAACATAAACAAGGGATTAGGTGAGTTGACTAATCTGGTTACTAGTCAGCAGAATTGAAGCCCTCTAGAAAGTAAAATGCTCTCTAATTTTCAGAATTGTATTTAATAATAGTGAATGAATAGTAATAATATATAGCTATAAAGTTGTGTGGGTATTCTAGGGAAAAACTCCTTATCCCCTCATGCTGCATTGGATGCCTGGGTTCTAGTTTCTGCACAAGACTATTGTTAAACTAGTTCATTAGTAGCTAGTTATCACTGTCTTACATCTGTCATGTGTGAGAAATATTTCACCTAGGTAGTTAAAATGTTCAATTTAGAAGATGTTTTATACATAAATATATCATCCATGTTACTCAAGGTATGTGCATAATAACAGAGTGCTGAAAGACTTCAAAGCATTGCAGAACCAGCAGTCATCATGTAAGGCAAGCGTGCCTGTGTTCCTCCCTTAATGTCAAAAATAGGGAAGGACACTGCTATGGCCTATACTGAAACTAGCAAACTGAAAAAAAAGAGGAATTATCAAGCAGCTACTCATTCCTTAGAGTTTTTACAGTAGAGAATACAGACCATGTCTGGATCTGAATTCAGACATCGAGTAAATGAGATTTTCAGCCATTGAATTGCAGAGCAGCAGGAGAGGAGGGGTATAAAAAAAAAGAAAAAGGGAAGAAAATTAAAACCCTAAAGATTTTTATCTGCCCTGAGAGAAGCACTTTTAAAACAAATTGTAACTGTTTATAGCTCTACGCTCTATGACTCTGAGGACATATTCTCCAGCCAAGGCAGGTAATTTTTTTGCACTCAGGAGGGAAGGAATATGCCCCCAAATATTTTACGACGTCTTATGAGGAAATGGAGGGCAAACTCAACTCTGTATTATTCCTACTTGCCTGTGATGATCATTTCAGTGGGCTTTGTGAAAACCTGCTGTAACTGATTTGCCACTTTCTTGAATACAAATAATTTCCTATAAATTGTGCCTCCTGCATTTCAAAGAGGTTTGGAAATGATTTTTTTTTTGTTTGTTTAAAAAACATTATTATATTATAGCAATATTCCACCATATTCTTGCCAAGTTTCTCATTAGTATAAGCAGCATCCAACACAATCTAACTCTTCCCTCTGCTCAGCAAGCTGCCTTCTCAGTGGATGATGAAACTTGGCACGGATAAAGAGTAAATCTTATTAGCGATGCCCACACGTGCTGTGCAAGGACTTGTACGTGATCTACAGTGCTGGAGGAAGACGTGCAGACTGATTACAAAAGGGGATTTTGTAAAGGCTTCATCTCTATGGTTGCTCAGTCAGCACAGGCAAAGCTTCCACATCTCTCTTTTTAAGTGGCTTGTGATAAAATCTGCTTCCGTCTATCTTGATTTCCATGCATAGGCTGCAGGAATTTAGGAAAGCAGGGCTTTCCTTTTTCTAGTTTTTCTAGTTTTTCATGCTTTGGAATACTAATATTTAGCATTTAGAAAGTACTTTACTGTTTCAACTCACTGTCTAATAAATATTGCTGTGACATACTAAGTCCCCTAAAAATACAGCAGTTTTTCAGGCACAGTACTGCAAAATGATGTTTTGCACTTCTCTTCTAGAAATAGGAAATTGCTGTGATTTCTCACAATATGATAGCGGCAGGGAAACACTGATTTTTTGACAGTAATGACATTAAGTGGTACTCTTCCTGAGGTTAGGGGCCTAGTTCTTATTGATGGGAGCACTACTGCAAGGCAACATAAAGAGGTTCTTTTGTGTTTGAACACTATCAGGCAGTTTCATTCCCAATTTTGCATTCTGCACCAAGTTCCCCAGCTGCCTAACCTGCTTGTGGGCTCCCAGGCTCTAGCTGGAACCAAATGCAGAAGTTCTTCTTGTAAAGAGAGTCTGATTCCATTTCAGATATGACTGTGGGCCATGCCTAGAGCAGCCTCTCCTAATGTGTCCTGACAGTCCCTCCTGGTGTGCCTACCAGAGCACACACGAAATGCTGTCGGGAACAAACTGGTTGGTTTGTTTACTTGCTGGTAAACTAAATATCAGCCTTCACGTTATATGGGGTTCTACCACAGAATCACAAAATGGTTGAGTTTGGAAGTGACCTCTGGAGGATCATCTGGTTCAAACCTGTGCTCAAGCAGGGCCACCTAGAGCTGACTGCCCAGGATCACGTCCAGATGGCTTTTGAATATCTCCAAGGGGAAAGACTCCACAACCTTCTTGGGCAGTGTGTGTCAGCTTGGTCACTCAGTAAAAGAGTGTTTTCTGAAGCTCAGATGGAGCCTTCTGTATTTCAGTTTGTGCCCATTGCCTTTGGTCCTGTCAGTTAAAGGGGATGGAGTAGCCTGCAGAGAGTCAGCTAAGTGGAAGCTAATCCACGTATTTCACGCCAGTTTCCAACTACAGTGTCTGGCACAGGACAATCCCTCACAAGAGGGATTTTGCTCACAAAATCTTTCATTTCACGGAAAGAAAGGTGCAAGTGTTGCAGTTCATGCTGAAGTGTCTTCCGCTGATTACGTAAAATGTATCAGTCACCTCTGGATGCAAGGTTTGGCATCTGCCATGTCTCTGATACCAAAGGTGTAAAGTATTACCTTCAGTCAACTTGACAAGATTTTTTCTTCCAAAATTTAGCCTTCAAACTCATAAATCTCAGCAACAAGTGTCACCTGATGACAGCAGTGAGGCAGCAGCAAAGCCAGTGCTGCTGTGCTTTTAACACCACCAAGCCTGTGTTATAAAAACTTGTGGAACCAGTGACATGCAGCCACAAATGCAGCTTGCCATGTGAGCAGGGATAACCTTCCAGAAAAGCAACGGGATAAACAAGGCAGTTGTAGGGTTGCTGGGCCATAAAGAGAGGAGGAGACAGAAGCCAAACCTTATCCAGGCGCAGTGCTAATAATTGCATTCACCTAAGGAGAGAATCTTGCTCACACGGGTCCAGATTTTTAACCCCCATCAAACAAAGTAGCTCTGTTGAGATTAACACAGTGCTGCTTCGTACTGTACAAGGATCTCCCTACTGGCATAAATCAGCCTTCAGAAATATAGGCTCCTATTTATTTTTCTGACTCCTGCCCCAAACCTGACTGTTGTTTTAGCAGAGCCCTGCCTACCCCTCTGGGGAGCTGCATGGTCCTGTGACCACTAAAGAGCACATGAGAATTACTGCTACAATGGGATAAGAAAGATGTAAAAAAAATTAGCAGTTACTACAAAACAAAAATGCATATCCTAAACCTTTCAATTAAAGACAAACCATAACCACTATTTAAACCATCTTGCTTATAGTTAAATTACAGCACACCAATGTTTTATCCCTGGCAAGCATGAGTGAGAGTCTATACTGTGGAATTTTATAAGACACAACCAGAGTGAGGAAAATAGCTCTGCTCAATAAATGTATGAAAATAACCACAGCAGGAAACTACCATTAATAAAATCCAGTTAGGAAAACATCTTCTAGATTACTTAGGGTTCCTTCTTTTTCCATTTTCTTGTTAGTTTTTAGAAATATAACCATCTTTTTTCAAAACTTCACACAGACAAAACTTTTCCTGGGACCAGTGGTTCCTATATTGCTCAAGACCAACATGTCTACTCTGGTGAGATCAAATGATGTCAAGGACGATGAAGTTCAAATCTCCAGGAGATAAATCACTCACTACACTTCAATATAGGAACAGGTTTCTGAGCATACTGTCAAAATGACATCATTCAGAGAATATAAGAATAATGGCACAAAATTAGACCAAAGGTTCCCCTAGTTCGGTATCCTCTGTTCAGCAGTAGGAGAACATAAGTACTATTTTGGAAAGGATTACAAAAAGGAGGATAAATTCTGGGTGATCTTTTCCTGAAATAATCTTGTAGCTTCAAGCCATGTAATAGCTTTAAAGAACTGACATAAGGGGTGAAGGTAGAGCATCATGTTCAGTAGCCACAAATGTATTTCTCCTCTGAATTTGTTCAGGCTGGTTTTGACACCCATTCTGATCTTGGCCTCCTCAAAACCCTGTGGTGCTGAGTTTCAGTAATATGCTGTGGGGAAAGGTGGTGTTTTGAGTTTGTATTAAAGCAAATTTATGGCAGCTTATAAATTCACTGGGTGTCCTTTACTTCCTGTGTTGCAAGAAATAATGAGTAGTCATTTCCTATTCACTTTCTGTACTCCACATGTCTTTTATGGATCCGGATAACATCTCCTGCTCTTTTTTTTCCAAGCTAATGAAACAATTTAGTACTTCCTCATGTATAAACCACTCTATACCTTAAATCACACTTGCTCTCCTTCTCTGTAATCTTTCTAGTTCTTTGCAATAGTCGAGGTTGAAAATGCACCAGGAATTTGTACAGTAGCACAATAATGGTTTTTTGTCCTATTCTTTTCTTAGTAATTCTTAACATTCCCTTTAACTTTTTCATCTCTGTGCAACACTGAGCTGACGTTTTGTAACACGGACCACTGGAGACTGACACTATTTATTACTAGACTAAAAGTTATGAATGAAGGAAAAGGTGGATGATTAGAGAGGAAAAAGAAACCATGGTAGGCAAGGTGTCAAGAGAAGGGATTATTACAACAGGAAGTAACAGAAAGAACATTTTGGACAAATTGTTCACACAACATTGTATCTTTAAATATATATACCATGTAGGGTGACTAATTAGCTGGTGTTACTTCTGTAACCAGGTTTAAATTTTTCTTGATGCTTAATGAACGAAAAGAAGTCTGAAGCATATTTTATTGGGAAAGTGATATACAAGCAACGCAGAGCATGAGTGAGCAAAATCATAATATTTTCTAAACTACCAACACCAAGCCATAAAATACACATTTTAAAATATTTCAGAGATGCTCATTAATGTAGTATAAAACCCCTCACTTCAGCAGTGCAGGTCTCAGAAGACAAGGTGAGAAAGAAAGGCAAAAAAAAAAAAAAAGCGCATGCAAATCAAATATTTCAGCTTAAACATTAAGCTTTGAAGGAATACATTTCAACCACACAGTGCTGGACCTACAGCATCACCCATGCAGGTGCTGAATTTTGAAGCAGATCAGCCCTTTTCCTTACTGTCTGGAACATGCCTTTGCTTTCTTGCTGGAACCTTCAAAAGTAAATGGCTTGACAGTCTCTCTGTTAATCATGGGCAGTGCTCAAATTTTTCTCGTGTGAATCTAACACTCCATTCTCCTTAGTGTTTTGTGTAAACTCTAAAATATCTCCTTAGGAATTCTGAAAATGGCCTCCCCACTGAACTGGAATACTAGAGCAGAAGAGAAGGCTATTTTGCCACACATGTGGAACTAGCATTTACAGGCCCATAGTTATTTTACTGATAGCAGACAGAACGTCTCAGAAGACACATGGTGTGGCACCTAGATTTAGAGGGAACACAAATATGTATGGAAAACTGAATTTGGACTTTTTCTTCTCAAGCCTATAGGGATGAGACAAGATGTAGTGGACAAATAGGAAGGCTTCAGGCAGAAGAATAGAAATAATGCTAGGAAAGTGTTGGAATGAGAAAGAAATGCACTGACCAGACAACTCCAAAAAGAGACTTTCCACAGACACATACAAATTTAAGCAAAACAAACTACAGTGCTGAACTCAAACAGTTCAATTGCTGCCCAATGCATCAGCCTAAATGAAGGCAATGTTACTTGATGGATGACAGTGTACTCCACAGCTCTTGACAACCATTCACTCCTTGATGAGACCTTGGAGAGAAGTGAAATTGCAGGAGGATGTTCTTCTGAACATGGGACATATCACCGGTATTGATCTTCCTTGTTTAATTTTGTAGCTGGCTTTGCAGCTTCTGCATACTTAAAAATCTCTAAGAATTCTTTTGCTGACTTCTAAGAATTCATTAGGTCAGAGGGAAAAGTCAGAAGTTTGGACTTAAAATCTAGAATTAAGCAGCTACAAACATGCAGCAAACAAAAAATTTAGACATAGGACAAAATATTAACTAACAATATCTACTACCTATCATTTTGTAATTATATCAGTTCTTTTGATTGGTTTAACTACAACAGCTCTGCACTAAGACCTTAAAATACAATGTGATTTCAATCCCAAACATTGCAAATTTATCTTTTTTAGCCTTTCATAAAAGTTGCAGTCTCCTTTGTTTTTTTTTCTTCCAGCAGATCCTGACAGGATCAAGCATGGCTATTGGAATAATATGTCTATCAAGTGTAGTCTGATTCTCATTTAGAAACAAAACAAAAGAGCAAGCTATTGTCTTAATTTGGAATGAAACCTAAACAAATAATTTCAGTGACTCAAGAATGATTTGTCAGGTTTTCCACTCATTTTTTATTTTGAAGTTCTTTGTTTCCTTTTCAATGCAAAACAAAACACAGAAATGCCAGAACGAATCCCCCTCTTTCCCCAGTAATTCTGGTCTACTTTTTCAAGACTAAGAGGAAGGGGCAAAACAGAGATCAGACAAACTTTTAGATGCTTACATGAATTAAACTACGAAGACTTTAAAGTTGTGCCAATGTGAGAGCAGTGTGAAAGAATTTATACTCCTCTGATATGCTCTTTCTTTGTTGTGACAAAAAAGAGCAGACAAGGATGTGGGCTATTCTTTTTTGGTTTTTTTTTTGTCAGCTTTTCTTCTTGTTGTTATATTGTCTTCAAGAAAGATAAACAAAGACAAGACAAGTATGAATTTCAGGGCACTTCCTGAAGAGCTTTGTGTTCAAACTTGCATCCTGTGCATCATCAAGAAACTGTTTTCCACTTCTACATGTCTGTGTCTGTTAATCCACCCACATCACAGTCCTATAAGATCATACACATTTATGTCACTCAAAATTCTACTGCTTCCAGTTGTATGTCAATCACAGTTACTCCCTGAATACCCCGGGTGGCTGTCAATCTGTTACCAGAGCAGAATCACTTTCACCTACTCTGAGAGTTTATGCTTTTCATCATGACTGTAGAACAGAAATATCCTTTGCTACTAACAGGTGTTAGCAGTGTAGAGTCATAGAATGGTCTGGGTTGGAAGAGTCCTTGTCCTGACATACTCAAGGGTTATTTACATTGCCTCAATTGCATTTTCTTTCTCATCATCCTCCTTTAAGCAAATTACTTTTATTCTAGTATAGAAAAAAAGAGCCGTATTTCCCTGTTCAACTGCTGTCAGCAATGCACTGATAAACCCAATCTATTTAAACAACTGGTGGCTTGCTGTAGATTTTAAGCCTTTTCTGTAAAGGGAGATAAACATCTCAAATACTACATGCTTGGATACTAGTTGTGTGTGTTATGAGCCAGTACATAAGCAGAGAAACCTGCTATCAATTTCTGTTTCTACTTTTAAAAACCAGACCAACTCCAGGGGGGCAGTTAACTAGAAATTCACTTTAAGAAAACAGACACAAATTGACTGACTTCCCTGGGTCAACGCCCCCTCATTTCACATCAAGACTTGGCCTACCATTTTGACAGAGTTAAGAGATATCAGACCTCTCTCTGCATGACTTCAGATATACTTCATTAACACATGATGAAGCTTCCATATCAGGTATGAATTTCCTGATAAAGATTATATTCCCTTCCTTGGTACTTGGGATGCTCTGGGTGTGATTACACAGTGTCTTCTCCCACTCCGGCCATGTCTAGCCCTTTCATAGCCTGTTTTACAATAGTGTAAGCTCATTTAATTTAATTCTTAAGGGCATTAACCCAAAGGATATGATAAAACAGAAGGCATTAATTAGAAGCACTATTGACAGCAGTTAAACTGTCAATTGGATAAAAGACAGCCCATCTTAAAACTTAGCTTTTCAATAACAGTTATGGAAAAGCATTACAAATATTCTATACTTTTTAGAATAACTTTTTTCTGAGCTAAGGGCATCTAAAGATGCCCTTTAGTTGATCAGGTCTACTAAATAGGACCTTTTTGTTTTAAAGGTGATCAGAGAAGCCTGTGAGTGCTCACTGAAGGATGCTGTCTTCTTGCTCTAACAACACAAAGGAGGATCAGCTTTAGTTGCAGTAGAGGCACTGGTGATACTGCTACATGCTGCAGGGGAAACATCTGACTCCCCGAGCCCTTGCTGCAGAGGAGAGAAAGAAACAGTAATTTTTTTGTGTGTGTGCTAAATATCTGTGTCTCATCATCTGAATTTCTCGTGGCTGCACAGGCAATCATCTCCTGTCTCAAGCATTTTACAAACATTGGCACTTAGGCCAGCTGGTTCATTACACACAGATACCAGTCAAATACATTGCAATTTGCAACTCCCTTGCCCTTCTTCCTCCCCTTACAGCTTAAAAAGGATGAAAAGATATCCTCATAACACTCAGAGTGACTTGTGTATAAACATGCACTGTGTCATTTATCATTTCTGTATTTCTTTCTTGTCATGACTTGGTAGCATTCAGTGAAGGTGAGCAGAATGCTTCCACCCCCACAAGATCATGGAATTGTTTTGCCAGAAGCTCTGCAGATGAAAGGCCACTGGTGGTTAACAATGCTGTCAGTGGTGCCTGGAGCAAACGTAGGCTGTTTAAAATGTGTACAGCTTGAACAGGACATATACCTGCTTAATCGAGGATCTTCAGCTTCCTGAAGTATATCAAAATAAGTCTGTTTTGAAAGTTATTGATTACTGAAGTAGTAGTATAGATAGCAAAGCAGGTCCTACCCCATGTATTATGGTATATGTTTAAAAGTAAAGTCCAGTCTACTGGGAAGAAATTAGATAATAAAACGGGGATTTTGGAAGAGGTTTGGTTTGATTCAGGCAACTATTTACAAGAGCAGATGCACTTTGGACCTGCAGATGTTAACAGCTTGTTCTTGAAATTTCTACCTCATGGTGTCGAAGTTCCACATAGAGTCATAGAATAGTTTAGATTGGAAAAGACCTCCTTGATCAAGTCCAGACATTTCCCTAACACTGCCAAGTCCACCTCTAAACCATGTCCCTGAGTGCCTCATCTACATCAGCATTACGTTGTTGCACACAGAGCTCTTTGTTTGTTCATAGGCATCTTTTACCTTTACACTTCCCAGCTTCTCATGTTCAAAAGCGTATCACTACATTACATATTACAAAGCAGAGAACAATACACTGAAGCATGAAACTCAGCCTCTAGAGACATCCAGTACACCACGGGGGGGCATTTTCCAATGATGATGAAGACTGGTTTGGGAAGGATGTGCAGCAGGGGAACTTTTATGGAAGCAGGCAGTTTTAGGGAGAGAGGAACACAGGACAGAAAAATAGAATCAAGGATCAGAGCCAACTAACATAAAAGGGGATTTAAGGCCAGGATGCCTGAAAGGAAAATTCTTATGTTTACTCAGAATAAATTATTGTTAATATTTTTAAGATCCGTTTTGCATAGCGTTAGCATAATGGAAGCAGTTCCTGAAACTGAGTTTTCTGTCTATGGATTTCTAACAGCTGACAGGAGCTTAAAATATCTTTTCATGTAGGAGCAGTTCAACTTCTCCCCAATATGTTCTGTGCTTTCCTTCTACTTCACTGGGAAATCACTCATCTTCTTTGAGGACAGTCCACCTCTGCCTCCTGCTGCCTTATCTCCTGCACCTCCAATCAAAGTCCTCTGGAACATCACCATTGATGTCACCAGCAGATGGCTAGGACAATAAATTAAGGCATGGGATGAAATAAGTATTTGTAGTGGGAACTAGCCAACTATCAAGAAACCAAGAGCCTATTTTCATGGCAAAATGAATTCGTGTTTCCTTAGAGATGAAAAATGAGGAGGAGTCAGATGAAGGAAATCTCAGTGATTAGAAAGTGAATTGCATTTAGAATTTTTTTATGTATTCAGTGAGATTTCAGGAACTGTTTACATTCATAATGAAGACATGAAATTGAAGATAAGAAACTGAAGGCTTGGCTTAGCTATAAAATTGGTTTTAGGTATGCATGCAGGAAATGTATACAGAAGAAAAAATCCTATTGAATTTTATTCCTTTCCTCTGACTATAAAAACATAGGAGAATGTGTTACTATTAATTGTGCATATAAAGCAGGCTGTAAATTTCTTTCCAAAAAGTCTGTGAAAAAACTGTGGGTGGAGGTGGTGGTGGTGCAATGACAAAAAGGTTCAATTTTACTCCTGTTAATGCAATAAGTCATCACAAAAGCTGCTGCAGTAAAAACCAGTTAAAGAACCAAAAGAATGGGAAAAACTTAACTACACATAGGGCTGCAGTCCCCTTGCATTTATCCTGAAGAGACAAATAATCTTTCTATCGTATTAGAAAGCCTTCAATAAATTGAATTGAATGCAGGAAATTGTCACTCTGTCTTATATATTGTTACTTATCTCTGTTATTATCAATTTGACTGCATCACATACAGATTCCTGCCCTCACCACACAAGAAAATCACAGAACAGAATCTAGCCAGAGGAAGGGATTCAATGTAAATAAGCTAACAAATTAATTTAAAAAGTAAAGCTCTAACAGGTCATCTGCATTAATTATACTTCTCCTCATGTATCTCCTATTGCCCAAATTTTATATGTTGCCATCACTTGGTATTAATTGCCAACTGGATCATCAATCTCATATACTACTGGTTATATTATCAGCATCTAGAAAGCAAACAGCTCTGCATCTAACTGCTAGATACACATTCACTTGGCAATAACCTCGACTAAATCAAGACATTGTCTTCTCCAAACTGTTTGTTACTGTCTTTTCAGTGGAGATTATGACCTCTACACTTGAACCTTGCAAAACAAAATATATGAATACTTTTCGCATGCTTCATTGTGAAGCCAGCTCATTAGCTTAAAGAAGTGGTGGTGTTTTGAGGCAATTTAGCTGACTTATGAATATCACACCTGCAATGTGAAAAGATGCTTTTGTGTAAAGGTGTTTTTGTGTTACTAGAAATAGAGAGATTTTAAAATATTTTAAAATTATTATCATTTTTTAAATGTTAGAACTTGTATTTTGGCAGATTATTATAAATTAGGCTATTGGTCTTGATTTTCTATCCTTATTTTCAGTAAACCTTTTTTCTACACATTTTGTTCCTGATTACCACTATGGTAGGAAAGCAAGAACTCTAGGAAAAAAGCCAGTGATGAGGAAAGTAATTTTCTTAAATAATGGCTTGTACTGTGGTAGCACTTAGAGACTCCTATGAGGTCTTCATTTTGCTATGAGCCATGATTTAAAAATCAGTCTTTGAAAAGCAAAATTTTGTTTTGTGAGAAGGCAACAGGCAAATCGTGAGGAGAGGAAGGGAGCAGGTGACACGATTTTGATTAGATTCATGAACAGCAGAATTGTCTGTGGCTGCCTGAACAGTCCTTGCCTGAGTTGCAGCTTACTGGTGAGTACCTAATTTCATTTCTAGAAACAAGAACAGTACAAACAAGAATACTTCTTTTTCAGTCAGATTTTCCCCTGCTGACAAAATGGTGGAAAACTAGCATTGCTCTCATGTAAAGTCATTCTAGCTTTGCAAATGCAGCCCCCAATGCCACTCTTTCTTGTGCAGTCTAGTAAGTGCCGTGTGTATTTCCTTACAAATGCGATCTCAGAACCTCAGCTATATCCCTTAAGAACACAGAAAGGGTATAGTGCAATTTTTAATAAGCAGCAGCCACCTGAAATTCGTGCAAGCTTCTTAGCTCCAGATAAAGCTACAGCAGTTAAACCACAGTTAAAACCTCAAAGAGAGAATGGCTGAGAATCAGAGGCGCATCCAAAAAACCTGCACATTTAATTGACTCTCCTGATACACTGTAAGCAAGGTACAACTACAGTTGTAGGAAACTTAAGTAACCTTTATTTTGTTTTCTAGATCTTTCTGTTCTTTGAAAACACAATTAATTTTGTTGCTCGCATTTCCCATGCTGGAGGTTCGCTACCTGCGGTGCATTGCAGTAAAATTCAAGGCTGGCCTCTTTAACAAAACAAAAAATGGGTTATAAATGAAACCGTCATATTTCCCAGGGGCAACTTTTGAAACAGATCTAGCAGCTTACTTTTGCCTTTCTCTGGCACCAGCTGCCACCAGAAAGTCTCCAGAACACAAGTTTCCCTGCCTTAAATTAGCCACAGCAGAGCACTTGAATTTTACTTCCTTTTGAACTGCCCTGCCCTTCAAGAAAACCCACCATGAGCATGGGAGACAGCCCCCAGACATGATACAAAGATGGCATTTTTTGACTGGTTATGACTGAAGTGGAAACTTCTCTGTCTCTATTTTTTCCTCCAGCATCTTCAGTGATTGCTCTGTAAAAACAGCCCCGAGTTTGCCAGTAGGCATCTCTTTGAAGGAGGAATAGCCCTTAAGCATGGGCCTTGGAATAGAGCTGCAGTGAGAAGTCATTCCTTCAGCTGCATTTAGAGATGCAATTTTTTTCACGTACCAGTACACTAAAGATGTAATTCTGTGTCTGAATATCAGATTTCTACCCACTGCAAGTTGGGACAAGTCAAACCTGCAGCCTTTCCTGTAATATTCTGCTCAGACTCAGCACAGATGAATTATGGTAGTCAGACCACTAGCGTTGTCTTCCAAGCTTTCTCTGAGGAGAGACAAGTTTAAAGCCGAAAGTGCTGCTTTCTTCAAGGTGGGCAGTGACAGTAAGATTTTTTTCATCTCCAAAGTGTCCAGAGCAACTTGACTTTTCTCTGACTTAAACCAGATTCAGCTACTGAAACTTGTAGTCCAAATAAACCCACTGTCCTACCATTCTTCTTGACTTAGTTATGTTCTGGGGTTTTTTTCTTCTTTTAAAAGTTGCCATGGATTTGTTAAAAATTTTGGCTTTATTGGAACATCAGTGAGATTTGAGTATGCAATTTCTTCTTAATTAATTTTCCCAGCCCCTGAGACATGAAGGATGCTTGAAGATGACAAGCATCAAATTCATTGACTCTTGTCTAAGATGCACCCAAGCTTCCCACAGCCTTAGGAGCAAGAAAAAACAACTTTGAGACACTCAGGCCCTAACTAGCAGGCTGTACCGCAGCAGTGCAGCAATAAGAGGACTGCATAAAGCAAAATTATATTGCTTTTAGCTTTTCTATGTCTCCTTGCTGGCACCCAGCCCATTTCTAAGCTCTGTCACAACCATTTCTATGAGTTAGTTTTCCTTAATGTCAGAGTAGCAACTGAGCAATTAATTCTTTTTTATTTCACTTTGAAAATGAAAAAAAAGTGAGTAGCAAATTCTTCAACTACATTATAGGCAGTTTTTGCAAGCAAAGGAGTCAGATCTATTTTTTTTAGATAAAACAGAATATATTTCTTCTGAGGTAAAGAAAACAAAAAATAAATTATTTTTAAACATTAACTCCCTGACAGTGTAAGTGCAGTGAGCTGCTCTGCAACTTGTACTATGAAGCATTTAAAATAATTTCCAGGTACCTTTGAGAGACAGAACTGAAAATAACTGTCTAAACAGCCAAATGTTTCCATCCTCGGTGTTGGGACTAAAGATGCATTTTCAGATCACATCCACAGCACTGTGCTTCTCTGAGAAAGACTCTCCTCAGTTACACCTTTTGGAGTATAATATAAAAAAGAAGGTCTAAATTGACGGTTGAGAAATACTTCACAGCTAAAGACAGAGCTGAGCCTTCCTTTAGTTTTAACAGGTCTGTTAAACGCAGAGATCTGGTCTGCAGAGAGCGTTTGTTCAGCCTGCTGACTTCCTGTGGGTGTTTGGGGATCTGCAGCAGGGTGCAATGCAGGGTGCCCTCAGCTGTTGCCAGGGCAGGGCGAGTTCACCCAGCCCAACACGGCGCTGCACAGACGAGCTCATGAGGATGCAGAAGCAGCAGCGCCACATCCACAGACGGCTGTCTCAGGGCTAAAGAGCCCTGCTCTTTCCGTGCAACATCCTGTGCACAGCTCTGTCTCTTCTGGCTGTGAGCCAGGCATGAGGAAGCAATTACAACAGTGCATAAAATCCAAACGTGAGATTTGTCTCTGTAATCTCTGTCCTTGCTTACTGAATTCTTGCTACACAAATGGCTGGCCACTGGTACAGACCTGGCTCCTAAGATACATTTGACAACATGGATCATGGCAAGTCACCACTAGCTAAGGATCTTGCAGTCACAGAAAGATCATTGAACATGGATAAATCCTGTTCTCTCTTTTTTTCACCCCCAGTGAAAAAGGGCTGGTATTGGGGTTGCAATTTCCCCCAGCTGTTTCCGCATGCAGAACAAAAGTACTTTCCTTCGTCTGATCCAAACCAAGCTTTTTCAATTAAAAAACAATTCAAAGTTCAATTAAACCAAAATAATTTTTTTCCTTCTTCTAGGCATCTTTAACTAAAAATAAAGCAAAGTAAGGGAACGAGTATGAACCTTAACAACCATTATCACTTAAGCGTTCATGACTACAACACAGTTCACGACATAACTACAGTTATCCCACTTCCCAGATTAGTGCCAGGCAATTAATCCCCAGTTTTTGGCTCAGTGAATATTTCAGTGGTCCCATGCAAAGTAAGAAAGTCAAAACAGGAAATTTCTGAAGCGTATTTGTGTGCTACTCTCATAGAGCCTCTCCCTCATGTCTAGGATTCCCCTGTGGGTCTGGTAGATCTCCTTGGGTAAGAAAATGATTTTTCTTTTTTTGGATGATCCTGGGTGAAAATGGAAAACGCTAATTCCTTCAAATTCCCTGCCCAGCAAATTCAATGTTAATTCTCGAGTTGTTTTGAAAAGATAAAATGAATTACTGAACAAAAAGTCATCAAAACCTTTATCTCTGTACTCACTAGACAACAAGATGTCACCAAAGAGGAAAAGTACCCAGGAACTAACATTTGTAGTTTATACTGTCAGTAAGATTAATTTCATTACCCCTGGGAAAAACAGTAATTTATGCCAGCAAGCATCCAGCTTTGTGTTCAAATAGTGAGACTATTGTAAGGAGTGATTTTTATTCCTGGTCATGGATAAGTAAGTTGTGGCAGGCTTCTCCTGTCCATCACAATACCATCTATGCCTTGTGGTTGGTTTCAGCTGTTGCTCCTCTCTCAGGTCGGAGTGTGTATGACCCTTTTTTACCCCTGTAGATCATGGTCACCGATTTCTGCTTTATTTGAACATGTGGGCGTTCATTTCATTTTAGCACCTGTGATATGCATAACACCAACCTCCAATGTTAACCACACTTTTACGAAGACTGTGCTTCTGTTCAGCTCAAAGAGGTGTGAACAACTGCTTTATCACTTATTACATCAGAACTGGAGGCTCTTTGTTAGAGTTTCTAACCCCTTGGCTACTAGAAAGCTTTGCATGGTCAGGTGGCTGCTTCGGGCAGGTAATTTGGGCAGAAAGCAGTCCAGGGAGTCTTGCTTCCACCCTTGTCTGTAAATAAAGACAAATTGGCAATGACTTTTACCTTTTTGTTGACACATCACGTATCACTGAAGAAATTCACTGTATTACAGTGTGGAAGGTTGCGTTTTCGTTTGTTCAGCCCAAGACAGGTGACTTTGGACACTTCAGAAGCTGCCAGGAGAATTTGCTGAAGCCTCATAGCACGTGCAACAACTACAAGGGCTGTCTGAGCATGGGGCCTGCCTTTGGGGCCCACGTGGGAGCAGCACTCAAGCAGGAGGTGATGGCAACATAGCAGTTCGAGGGAAGGAGGCAACACTGGGAGGTCCTTGCCCAGAGAAGGGAGGGGCCTGCGTGGGCAAGATGGCAGAGTGTTATTTACAACACTTTCACACTCCTGGCTTGTGATAGACAAACAAACCTGTGCTTCTCACAAGTGCAGAGCATGTGAATGTACTTGAAAAGAGCATCTGAGGCTTCACGTGCAGCGAGAGGCTGAGAGCAGCTGCCCCAAAGGCTGAGAGCGGCTGCCCCAAAGCGTGCTGTGAGCACTCGGTCAGGCTCTGAAACCCTTCTGGTCACAGAGCAGCAGGTCTTACCCAGCTCCTCCTGACACTTCTGGCTTACGGGAAGACCTTTTCTACTGAGAGAGACAAAAGATACTTTTTCAGTGGGAGCTCCTGCATCCCTTTGAAACAACTTCATATTTTCCCTGTTATTTGCTTCCTGTTCCCAGAAGAGGATATTGCTTCAATATCTTCAAGCAATTAGATTTTTTTTTTTTTTCCCCCTGATACCACAAAATACACCACTCTCCTGCCTGGTTGTACACCCCACATTCTGTTAAAAAGGGTATAAGCTCACTGCTATATACACTTTTTTTTTTTTTCCTTTGCTTTTACTGCCTATAATTGTTTTCCAGTGTCCTACTTTGCTGGCTGGTGGTCCTGCCTTTAACTGAAACTGAACACACTTCATTTTGATAGTCCACTAATCTTTCACTGCAGCACTGTCCACTGAGTCCCAAAGAGATAATAACACTTCTTTTGTTTTTCGTTTATGCTAAGTACACTTTGCCAAAATTAAATTCCTGCCAAACAACAGAATCTGTAAGAACCACAGGCATTCTTCTAAAGGCAAGGGATTGTCTTGGCTTTTTTGTTTGTTTGTTTTTCACAACATAAATATCTTTACATGTGGAGGGGGTTTTTTTGTGTGGACTCTGCCTTTTCCATTTTCTCCAATATCTTTTCTTACAGCACTTTGAACTTTTTTGAAAGAATGCCCAACCTTTTCTTAGCAATGAGACACTAACTTTATGACTACCTGTTGCACACAAAAAGTATAGCAGAGCAGTTTTTGCTGTATAGATGTATGTTTGAACCTGTCTAGGTCTCTCTCTCAAACCAAATAAAATTGACATGTCAAGGACATGATCCATAAGCTGTTGTATGGGCTACCAAACTTCTTCTCTTTCTAACCATTTGTTTTGGCTCTCTGGTATCTTTTTCTTAGCCTTGAAACCTTACTACAGCCTGATTTTTCATGAAGGACATCAAGAAGCAGGCAAAAGCATGGATTGCCTCCTCAAACCATTTGCAACCCACCCTCAGATCTCCCTTAGATCTCCCAGACTTCCCATCTTTGTACAAATGTAATACCTTTCAAATTTCTGGTATATGGTTTCATAACTGAGTTTTACTGTTTGACTTGGAACTATTTAATAGATCTAGTACTTCAAACAGCTATTATCAGAAAATAAAGATCTATTCTGATTGCCTTCCATTTCTGGCATCCATTCCTTGCAGCAACAAAGTTCTGTTTAAATTCTTTCCAACTGTCTTCTGTAATTCTAGAAAAAAAAAAAGAATAATTGTCTCAGATGAGCCTTTTAATGGTGCCATTTTTCCATTTGGGATATTTTAAAATTTCACTTAATTCCTAGTACTATTGTCACTCAGCTGTCATTTAATGTCTAATACAGGTCTGCTTCATTGAGTCTCTGATTAGAATTGCATACCCTGAGCTGCTGCACAAGAAAAGTGACCTAATTGTTTCAGGTGGCTGAACTAACTCACTAAAAAAAATCAGGGCTAGAAGGCAGCAGAAAGAATGGCAGAATACTCTGCCATTCCCCCTCTGCTGTCCACATTTTGAGTCACCCAAAACAAATGCACCGAGCCCTAATACCTGAAGCGTTGTGCACTGATTAAAACACACATTTTGTTCTTTTTGAGAAGACTTGCAGAAAAACAAAGCGAGTAGTAGTTAAACTCCTCCAAGCGCCCCTTTCCCCTGTAATCCCCTGCCATGGAAGCTTAAAACTAGATGCCTAAGTATTTATACAGAAGCAGGAATAAATGGACTATGACTCTTCAAGAGTGGTTGACAGTCATCAGCTCACCCCTGTGCAGTGTGAATGCCATGGTCACGCTGTCTGGTCATGCAGGTCTCAGGCTGTGTCCCAGTGCTGAGGATGGTGCAACCTGTAGTGTCCTGCACAGTCTCATTCCTTGGATGTTGAGATCACAGCACACCCTGGCTCCTTCCTACCTGGGCATAACAAAAGGACTGCACACACTTGTTCCCATCTAACCGTGCATCTGGGGCAGGGGTCTGGGCACACAAAGCAGGGCAAACTGTGCTGTGGAGCCCACCTGCCTCAGCTTTGGCAGAAATGCTGACTTCAAGAACTGCCAGCACTCTTGAAAGCCACAGAGGCTCTTGAAAATCCACAGAAGAATTTAGCAAGTTCCAAGTTGCTAGCATTTAATCTTTAATAACCTTGTTATTTTCCCAGTAGGCCTGCTCCCCTGCTTGCAGAAGGTGACAGCTGCTACCTCCCTTTGAGGACAAAGTTCAGGACAGTCCTCCACAGAAGCTGTAGCCAGCCCTTTGCACACAATCTGTTTTTTTCTTCAGGAATTTTATAGAGCTTCACAGAATTGCAGAAGCTTGGCTGATAGTGCATTTACCTGCTTAACTGTCTCTGCTGTTCTCAAATATCAAAGGAAATGAGTGTTTGGGGGGAGGGAGAAGCAGGAAGATGGAGGAGAAGAAAGGATGGAGACAAATTAAATGAAGGTGAATAATCAAAGCAGCCTTTCCTAATACCAGATATTCTTTAGGAAAGTTTTGGGTAGGTAGGCCTGTAGAAACACTACAAAGTACTAGTATAAGAACTGAAGTCCAGTGAAGAACGAGAGCCCCACAAACCACAAAAGAGGAAAAGGATCAGCACCTATGACATTTCTCAGACAGAACTCTACTTTAAAGAGGTTATATTCTTTCACTTCACAGCAGGTTCACCCCATGTAAGAAAGCCAGAAGGCATCAGCTGGCATATATGTATTGTTACCTAACTGGAAGACCTTTGGATGTGTTTTCTGCTGCAGCTGGAGCATGCAGGTGCAGTGTGAAAATGTCTACCCGAATTTAAGATGCTTAAAGCTTTTTCAAAATGTGTAGATTTGTAGTTACTGCATGTCTTTCCATTACTGCAGGGATATTATTGCCTCATCTTTGTGTAAAAGGTGGAAGATAGAGAAAAGAGAGCATTAAAACCCTGTCTCAAATGAGATGTCTGGTAGGACATTTGCAGTTACTGGTATAGGACACAACATATCTACCTTTAAATCAGTTCATTAAGCAATTCAAATTCCCTGCTGTATCAACTGTTTAGTACTACAAGCAATTACTACACTGGCCTTTCTATTATCTCTGAGCTCTATTTCTTTCAGCAACATAATTATTGAAGGCAAGATTTTCTTCACTTGCACATTCTCAAATCAAGAGATAAACTTTTTTTTTTTTTTTTTTAATCCCTAGTCATCCTTGCTGGCTCTGCTTTGTAATCTTTAATGGGATATGGCATATCAGGCTACTGGAGAAATTGCTTACAGAGACAAT
Organism: Corvus moneduloides; assembly: GCF_009650955.1. Classification (NCBI taxonomy): domain Eukaryota; kingdom Metazoa; phylum Chordata; class Aves; order Passeriformes; family Corvidae; genus Corvus; species Corvus moneduloides. The sequence continues at coordinate 24,420,077 of NC_045479.1, read as the reverse complement.
TCTCTGAAAAAAATCTCGCTTTCTGAAAGCGAGCTCCAGTTAGCAGCGCATGAAGAGCAACACAGTGTGTGCCTATAATGAAAGTAAATCAGCAATCAAGAGGAAACAGCAGTTCAGGTCTGTCCAAACCACAGGTGCAGGGACTCACATGGCATCAGCTTGTGCAGCCCAGAATTACATTGCAGCTATTAGAAGAAACTCCACAGGATCACTTGTCATCTCCTGCATGACAAATTGGGCTGTCTCCCCATACAGGACACTTTCTCATCATTCTAAAGAGGCCTTGATTTGAATATAAGCTCTAAGTCACATGTAAATTTGTGCTCGGTACTTCTGTAGCCAGAGCACTCCACGAACACCACCGAACTGTGCCACAGAAGAGGCAGCTTTGCTATTGCAGTGGTGCATAAAGTGACGTGGGATCTTCTGGGTTTGGAGCTGCCAGTGGAAGGTCTGAGAAACTCCTTGCATTGCACATCAGTCATGACAAGCCTGTACCTCTTACAATACCTGCATTGTCTCAGTCAAGAAAAAGTGAGTGAGAGAACCTAGTAAGGGTGAGGAGCCACATCAACAGACTTCCTACCATTTAAAGGAAAGAAGGAAAATATACTACCATATGCTGTATGGCTCTTGGGTTTCTGCAGATGGTACCTTCTGTTCCACAGTTGGGAAAAAAAAAAAAGCTTTTACTCAGTTTTTACACAGGTCCTACAAAATTTGCACACATCCCTTGTATGCCAAGTAGGAGTAGGTATGTTTACTCCTCTTCTTAATTTACCACACTTGCTCTGCATACTTACCAGCTGCACATTGTGTTTTATTCTCTGTCATGGTGAGACAGCACAATGCTGTGGGGCAGTCTCTGGATTTATATACAGCTCTTTAGTATTTTCATGCAAGCAGCTCCCAATGATTCTTACTCTGGGAGAGTTTTCTGCGCAGGCTGGAAATCTCTGCTACCTTTCCTTCTCCACATGGCTCTGAGTTTGCTAACGATCACATTTAAGACCATTTGGTGCCAGCAGCTAACTTCCAGGGCTGCTCAGTGAGTGTGCTGTATCAGTGCAGGATGAGTGGGTAGAATGTTTTCTACTGTTTTACTTTTTAGGGGAAAATAGAACTAATCCGGTGGTTTTAACAGTCGTGCTGCCACTGGTATGGACACAGTGATGATGAATAAATTGTTCAGTCTCGACAAGACCTTCGTCATCAACAGCAAGATTGCTCATTAGATTTCACAGCATACACACTTCAGCTACATTCCGTGCATCTGTGGTACTGTCAACTGATTAGGATATCTTATATATACACACACACACACATCTTTGACTTCAAGCTTTGATGTTTGTGGCTTAGTTTATAAACAAACAGGAGCCTGAATCTTGACATTTTACTTCCCTGCTAATGCATAATACTCTGTACTCTCAGTGGAACTTAGTGTGTTGAATTGCTCCATTAAGAACCACTGTAGAATCGTCAGAATAACTCTTTTGCAAGAGGCTGTGCTCAATCAATTTTACTGGTTGATTTTTATTATTTCCAAACTGTGATGGGTATTTGTTTTCATGCCAAATGTTTCTGTAAATCACCTGTCTTACGATGTATTAAAGCATTTACAATTGGATAGTTGGAATTAAAAGGAGTTAGGTAACAAACCAAAAGTTTCCATATCACTCCACAGTGCATTACATTAATTAGCAATAAAATATATTTGGCCTTTTCAGTAATAACAGGTCCCTTCACATATGCAAAAGCAGCCGGTGTTCAGGGCTAACTGTGGGTGAACAAAGAAATGTGCCATTTTACATATGCTTTCAGTGAGGGCCTTGGAATTACCTTCTCAAAAGACAGAACAAACATGTGAGGCATGAGATCTTCCTTAACACTGAAATATTTTCTCCAAAAAAGGTTTCAAGGCTATTGTCTAGAGGAGCAGCAGAACAGATTTTCTTCAGGAAATAATAATAAAGCATATTCTGTGATCCCGTGAGTGCATAAAAATCTTACAATTAATGTTTCCACCAGGAAAAACCAGCTCTGAATGACTTTCACCTTCTTCTGGGATTCAGTTGACCTAGTATCTTTAAGCCAGTTACTAGCACATGGCATAAATGCAACGTTATAAGAGAGTTATTTTTCCTGAAGTTTCTGGAGAGCTTCATTGCTCTCCTTCTGATATAAAAAAGAATTGAATCAGCTGTTGCCCCTGTTGTCTAACCAGGACTAGCAGACCTGTTTGTTTCACAGGATCACAGGAGGAAGAATCATGAAGAGATGAGAGGCCTGTGTTCAGAAGGTGCAGATTAATTTGCAATAATTTCATCATTTCAGCTCAATTCCTAGAGCATTGATCGTAAAACCCCACAGTAGTGTTACTATGCAAGTACTTGTTTTTCTCACTCTGAAATACACAAGGGAAAATCTTTTTCAGCAAATCAGGCACTGCACTGGAACACCATAATGGCAATACTGGTTCAACAGCTAATGAAAAATGGTTCATAAAGAGTTATTGTTACACAGATACTGGATTGCAGACCTGTGGAAAGCAGTTGGGTGATGAATTGGGTTAAAGTTTCACTTTTTTTTTGCCAAACGCCATTGCAAGAAAGCTTTCTCAAGGTTTTGCTGGTCAGGAACGATTAGCACCAAACAATCCTCTGATCCTATCAAAAATGATTGTCTGGGAACATCTTAATCCACCATGAATGGATAAAATGTTCCTTATCTTGATGGTGGCATACTGATACTGCATAATAAAAATCAACTTCAATAGTTAGAAAGTATTTTTTTTAAATGTTCAAATTAGAAAAAACAATGTGTTTTTCAGGAGCATTCTAGCACTCTTGTTTCATAGTTGTGTTTGATTTATTTCTTACCATTCTCCCTGAGCTAGTGAGAGTTAAATAAAATTGCTAAGAGATTCCTATCCTGTAAACTGTATTTACAATTTTCCCATGACAAAGAAACCCTTACTGTCCTCCTGGACATAAATTTTGCACAGTTCTGTCCTGGCTGAAATGTAATGAAGCCATCAGGGTCTTCCTGACTGTAACTAAGTTACAAAAAGAAAGGTCTCCATTCTCTGTAAACACAGACCATTTAGCAGGAGAATAAGACAGTCTAATCCGTGGCAATTTGGTTATCTTAAATACAGCTGTTTTATCATATTTTTTTAAATTCGGTAATATCCCTGGGAGTGCTAAATCATTCTCAACTGTATCAGAATTCACTAAAAAGAGCCTTTTTAGCTGTACTGCCTTGTTTCAGAAAGAACCAAGAGTATTGGCATGATAAACTACTATTGCCTTCACATCACCCTGCACTTAATTTTTCCAAATTGATGTATCTTGAGAAACTGCAACAGTTACCCAAACGCGATGTTTCCTGTATTGTTATGGATTGCCAAGGCATGTTGGAGAGTGATGTGTCCCACTGCTGCACTATATTATTTTTTGTTTTTCTTTTACTTACCTCTTTCATCAATATTACTACTTCTAGGCAACTTTTTGGCAACGGGGCTCTTTAGACTATACAGCAGTCTGAATAAAATTCAAGCCTTTCCAACCTTGTTGAACTGCACCATAACTGACAAGACTTATATAATTTCATTTATTAGGCAAGGAGATGGCCATCAAGTCATTTATCTAGCTAAGCTAGAAAATTCACTCTCCTAAATTTCTGAACATAGAGAGGTTTATTGCAATATTTCTGATGTCAGTCAATAGTATTCATTTGCCTCCCTCTTTTTAATGAAATTGCACAAAATTCTCTATTGATAGCACTGGAGTTGGAATAAGGCAATAATATATGGGGAGCAATGATTCATTTTCATCTCATTTAGTATATTTTACTTTCCCCCTATGGGGTCAGTGTCTCCCTGGCTGGAAGTCTGTCATGCAGTTTTATTCCACTCACGCATTTCACACCACATAAACATCTACAGTGATCTTAACGTGCATCATTAGAGAAGACCAAGGAAGAGACTTGGGTCACTCACAAGGCCACCTGGGTTCACTTAGTATTAAGAAACCAGTCCTTAACAGTCACTGTGTGTGTAGGGGGAAGGGAGTGACACCATTATAATATAGTACAGTACCATATGGTTTATCAGCAGGTCAGGCTTTATCCTCTGATCACCCCGCTCATGATTCAACAACGTTTTTTTTTAAATTTCAGAATGACCGTATCAGTGAGGAAACAAGACTCTTCTGAGTTTAATACCTTAGAATGCAGTGCCCATTCTGATTGCATAGAATAAGCATAAACTTAAGATTATAGCCATATAAACTCTAGATCCTGATTAGTTAAGATAGTCTAGCAGTAAATATTTACAGATGAGACACCTTCTCTCCCCATTTAAGTACATCAGAAGAACTGTCCCTTCTGAATTGCAATATCAAACCTCATTTTTCTTAGATAACCCAGCACCAGAAAAACAAAAGAGAAAATCTTTTTGATTCTTGATGTTCTATTAACGGAAAATAAACCCAGATTTAGCAATTTATGTGCAATTTGCTATAGCGATTGCAATTTGCTGTTCAACTCAGTTTCCCTTAAATTATTCTAAGAACTACTTTAGTAGTTTTTCCCCAGTCTTGGTATGGCACAGCTGGAGCAGATGCTTGCTGTGGGAATCTCAAATCTCCCTCCTCCAGAAATACAAAGGAATTCAACAAGATCTTCAGCTAAGATTCTTTAAAAAAGTAACCTGCCATGGCATAATGGTCCTCAAATGATCACGTCACAGGCAAAAGAGAGGGGAAAAAAGGGGTTTTTTAGTAGAAAGTGGTCACCAAAAAATGTCCTTTTGGAATCTGCACCGGAATACATCCCACTTATCATATACAGAAGTGATCTAGGAAAAAACCATATCATGTAATGACAGACTTTTCTGAGAAGCATAAATAAATCAGATTATTAAAGACAAAGATTTACCAGAAAGAACTGCCAAAATACTGTACAGAAGTGTTATAAAAAGGCAGAGAGGGTACAGTGTACGTAAAGCGCCCCTCATGAGGAAAACCAACAACTTTACACACACTGTGAGTAGTTTTGAGATGACAATCACTCCTTTGAAGGAGGTCCTTAGCATGGTAAGAGAACTGTGAAAACATCAGTTCATTGCTCATCAGTGGCCAGAAAGCAAATTTAATGGCATGACCAATAAGGAAAGGAATAGAGACCAAAGGGGATCATCATTATGCACCTGTACACATTCATGGTGTGTCCACCTTTTGAATATGGCATCGTGTTCTGATGTGTCATTCCCCTCACCCTAAACTATCCCCAGAATCATCTAACAGAACTGTGAAAGCTAGAGATAGGCACCAGACCCCTAAAAATCACAGGTAAAATAGTAGGGAAGGAATGACTTGAGTACAAAAGCAAACAAGGGTGACATTATAAAAAAACCCCAAAGGGTAGCCCTTTCAGTAAGGCATAGATGATCTGTGGAACTCCTTGCCAAAGCATGTTATGAACCAGAAATTAATCTAGATGCAAAAGGTGACTGACCACATGTGTGAGAAATAATCTATTCAGTATCACCATATCTAAAAGCACCACCTGTATCTGAGAAAATCCCTGAGCAGTAATGGGGCTAGCTGGTCATCTGGTTTGTCAGGTCAGATGTTCTTCTGGCACAATCCCATTTGTCGATTACATCAAAATACATGATCATTTTTATGTTGAGCCACTTACACTGTGACCCACACTACTAAAACATCCCCCACACCCCATCTGTGACACATTCCCTTTCTGTGACAGTATTTGCATTTGCTGCCTTGCAGGTGCCACTTCCTGCCCTTCAGAGACAAACCAAACTACTTCTCAAGCAGAGGGCTTCAACAGAAAAGGAGATAATATTGCCTCAAACCCAGCTTCTTATGTCACCCTGAATCCTCCTTCCAAGAAACAGTTAGCAAGCAAAAGAAAGAGACACAACCCATCTCGCTCCATCCCTGATTGCCAGTGCCAAAAGATGTCACGATTTCCATCAAAACCGGAAGTCAGGGATCTTTTTCCACACAGCAGCAAAGCCTCTATGAAGAGCATCTAGCTCATTTCATTCAAGGCATCTCAGTCTCTGGGAAACACTATAGTGAGCAAAGCAATTGAAGCCAGTTTCTTCCTCTTGGGACAGCGTGCAGGCATCTGGCAAATCTCTCTATCCTTCTCCGAGGCAAGGGGAGCTTACACAGTCAATGCTACATGGATTTCTTAAATCAGTCCGCTCCCAGTCTACCTCCTAGGGCTTGCTGGAAGAGAACTCTCTGCTAGCTCAGCTAAGAACATTAGCCCTTCACAGTCTACTGTCTGTTGTCAGCATCACCTTTTGTGCTGTAGGCAATTCTTACCACCTCCCCAGGTGAGTACAATATTGAATATGCTAATTTGCTTCAAGGTAGTTCAGGCTGTCCAGGGTTCAAGTAATCATTATAATTTAAATCATCATTTCAACAGTAGGCCTTCTTAGTAAAGGCTAAAATCTAATCATGAAAATGAGTAACAATCATCTTTAACAGAGCATTTCAAAATCAGGTGATGCATTTGTGTGTATTCACTTAGGTGGTTTTAACTCTGTGCAGAGGCTCTGCTTTACCAATCACAAACCTCTTCCATTACTTATACTACACAAGCAGCTTCATAGGGGACACAACAAGCCCTTCCTTGCCCCAGACCCCTCTGTCCTTGAGGAAATTCAAACCTTACAGTTATTTCTAGACATTAAAGATTAAAAATGTTCAAAATGATAGTTTTTTGTTTGGCAAAGTGAGAGAGATGTTCTTAGATTGACACGAAAACAAAAAATGCCTTCGTTTTGTTAGCTGAGCTCAGGAACCACCTCTTGCTTTCTCCTTGCCGCCCCGCAGCATCATTCACCACTGGGGAATGGCAGTGGCACTCAGAGCACTCGTGCTGCTGGAGGAGAGGGCACTCTGCCAGAAAAATTTTCATATCCTCCACATGGCTGTTCTGCAGCGTGCAGAAAATAATTTCAGAGCATCCCAGGGAGAGTGGCCACTGAAGATGCTGAAAAATGCACTTTATTCCAGTCGAGAGACATTAGTGCCAGCAAGAAAATACTGTACATACCCAGAATAAATGAGAAGCTATTACCATGGAAGTAAAGAGAAGAGAAGCTTTTGTCTCAAATAGACTGTTTAAGAAAAAAAAGCATCCTGCATCATTACTGGCACTTGGAAGTACACAGTCAAAAAGCCAATATTGCTTGCTGGAAAAGCCCAATGTAACAGTTTAAATCCACATACATCTGAAATATTTCTGAAATTAATAAATGGATTTCTATTTAGTTAAAGTATGAATATTTTTCTCATAGGCACAGCATAATTTAAAAATTCTTGACATAATCTCACAAAATGATTGCATCTGATTTGCTTTCTCCTGCAAGTCAGACCAGTGCCTTGTTAAGCACTGGTATCTCGCATCAGCAGGTTGCAGTGTGACAAGGGCAGATCACTGCCCACAAGGACTCTTTGTCATGTCTCCTAGTGAAAAGGAGCCATAAAACTTTTAGAAAAAAGAGACATCATTGCATTCCTCCACAGGCAGGGAATGGCGCCTGTTTCAGACACGCTCCTGCATCCCAAAGAAGAAATATTCCGAACAGTAATAAATGACTGAAGGGTTATTTCAAGCCAGCATAATTAATTAGCTCAGAGGCTGAATGCATCCCCAGTTGGCCCTAGGAGGTAGAGGAAGGATATAAAGGTGGTGTTCCCACTTGCACAGTTAGTCTTCAGTGTAATCTTGTCATTGTGTTGCAAGGCAGTGCTCACGAGAGTGGTGTAGGAGATAAAACTCACAGGTGGAGAGGGAGGGGAAAGCATACGTGACTCCTGAAGCCAGCAGCTGCTCTGCCTGCAAATCTGCGCCTTGATAAGCTACTGTTATGCTGTGGGCTGGGTAAGCGCTTTCTGGGACATAGGTGAGGCCAACATCAAGCCTGAGACTGTGCCAAGGTCAGTGTGGCATGCTGTGACAATTGAGACTATTGTGCTTAGACTTTTTGAGGATTTCTTTTTTTTTCTGTAGGTGAATGGCTGTTCTGGGAAACAGAAACCAAATCCTCATTAAATCTGCAGGCACTTTTGCTGACAGCAGCTCCCATTTAACTCTCAGCCCTCTTTCCCCTATTCTGATACCCTCAGGCTTCCCTTAAGAGATGAATGTTTCATTGCTCTCCAGTGACAGGCCCTCAATCCCACAGCTGTCACCAGTTGGTGGAGCAGCTCCACCTCTGCCAAATCGCACACTCCACCCTGGAGGTTACAAAACTCCATCTGAAGGAGCCTGTGAGAGAGGAGCAGCTCGAAGGTTTCTGCTGAGGCCACTGCTAGTGTGTTGTCTAAAGCTTTTTGCATTTATAAAATACGACTCCTGTGAAAGGTATGTCTGATGAATATTTGGCCTCCCTTCTCCCTAAACTAAAAGGTGCCTGAAATAAATCAAAGTAATGCTCATTTACAGGGCAGGACACAGGGATCTAATGATACATAAAAGATGAAGAGCAAACAGGCACAAAGATAATTATCCTGATTCTAGTCCCCGTCTTCATTTTCTGTTAAAGCAACAAGGCAGATGTGGTGGCACAAAAAAAAAAACCCCTACAGCCAGCCTGTTCTTCTGCAGCACACACAGTTTTCCCCTTCTCATGTAAAACTACTGGCAAATATTTTTGTTCAACATTAATCTTTCTCCATGACCCAATTTCTACCTCCTCCACAATTTAGGATATTTTGGCAGATGCCTGTAATTTTTATGAATTAAAGTAAATGTCAGAAGGAAAGCTCCTCCTCCCATTCCTCTCAAAGAGCTGGAAATAAAACCCCATGTCTAAGGTTATAAAGCTCAACTCTCAATTTTGGAAAATTGCTAGAACAAGTTTGCTTAGCAGCTCCACATTAAAAAATGTTTCCAGAAGAGTTTCTGAATTTCCTCAAACTAAATCAAAGACCAACACAAGCTGTATCCCAATATCGTTTTTGCAAATGCTTTTTCCCATAGCAGCCTCAGTCTGCACGCTCATTTTAACACCAGTGCCTTAATATTTTATACCATTTCAGATAGATTTGTTACTGTAGAATTCTTGAAACAGAATTTTTGAAGCCAAGCTGGTTGCAAGCTGAACTAACTGTATTACATTGATCCCAAACCTCAAGAAGGGTAAGGAAAGAAAACTATTTCATGGTTGGAGGTGCAAAACTGCAGAAACAGGTGTAACTTCATACCCATTCTTAGGACTCTCGTGGGGTAGAGATGGACTCTCTTTCATCAGCCTCACTTTTTTTCCTTTTTCTAGTTTTCCTCCAAGCCAGTTATTGCTCCACAAAATGCAAGGAAGATGGCTTTCCCCAACTGGACAAGAACCTTGTATGCCTTGACTATTTGTGCCTTACAGGCAGCAGTTTTCTCACTATGAGTACTTTCTGAGATCCATAGCAGTCCCCTTCTGGTGCCTGCAAATGATTCCCATGGCCTGACTTCAGCTCCTTTTTATTATGAGGGATAAAATACTTAACAATGGGGAAAAGAGGAAATGTTAAAAAAAATAAATGTTTCCCCAGACAATGTGATGGGACAGAAGGGCACTGAGCCAATCAAGTATTACACCTCTGCAAGTTACTTGGGGGGTTTTTCTTCCCTTCTGTCCTTAACATAGTGACCCCTGTATGCAGCCTTTGCTTTGGAGCTCTCAGAGGACCTGACCAGTTTGGGGTCCCTCAAGACACTATAGGGGGACAAATTATTAGAGCAATGACATATCTTTTTCCTACATAACTGTAGAACATACATAACTTCTAAAAGCTTTCAAAGAACAGAGATCACATTTTGAAATACAACACATTTTGAAATTCTCATTAATAGTGTTGGGTTCCAACTCCTGAAAAAAAACAGTCAGTCTGCAATACCAGATGAAGACTTCTAGTCTCAAGATTAATTACGTTAATGGTCTAAGCAAAACTAATCTCCTCTAACCCAGACAAATTAGTGTTTCTTTATGGCTCATTAATCCCTGCTTCTTCATCTGAAGAGGCCATGTTGCAGAGTACCAATATATGCAAAAGAACAGCATGCCAGGAATATCTCAGATTGGAAGTGCTGAAAACAGCAGAAGCATTACCTGGTTTGATCTAGACATCTAGTAGCATTTTGTGCTCTATCCACCTTTCATTTATCCATGACTCCCCCCTGCCAGTTGAAAGAAGCCTGGAGTATACCACCAAATGCTGTGATCTTCTGCAATCCCATTGAGAACAGAAACAGAAATTTAAGGAAAAGCCATGTACTGCACCTTTCATCAGAGAAAGCTGCTGCCACCATGACAAAGGAAGAAGGAACCACCATCTGTAAATCTAATGACTTTACCACTGACATTCATTCATTAATAATAGCTAAGGATCATCTTGCTGACAGACCTTTATGTATGGTTTCAGTCAAAGGAGACACCTGAAGAAACTTTTTCTTAACCCTTTCAGCCTTTCTTCAGAGGTTGGACTGTCCCGTCCCTGCCAGCTCACCCAGGTACAACTGCTTGAGCAAAGGAGCAGCCCAGCACTGAGCTCAGGTTCACCTCCAGCCAACTGCTGCCTACAAATGTGCCTGGGTTATACTCCTCAGCTGTCAATACCAATGCAAGCAACAAGCATGGGACTACAAAGTTCAGTATAATTAAGTTACACTTGTGGTAATTCTTGATTTAAAATGACTTTACTCCTCTCTCAAGGTGTTTGATCCCTGAGGCCTGAAATCCTCAGTGTGGGTGCCACTGCTTGCAAATCAATTGTTACTGTCAGATATTAGATTGATTCTTGTGGTGCAGTGCCTATGAGCAGCAGAAGCAAAAGTGCCAATTTCAATTACTAAGCAAAACAGAAGATTTCTTTGTGATTAGATGTCAAGAGGAAGATTACCACTAGCTACATTCTGGGGAAGAAAAAAATCCAATGTCCTTACTTTGCAAAAAAGGACAGAAATGCATACAGATTTCTACACTGGATATATCCAGCTATATTGTTTGTTTTTCCACATTATTGAAATAAATGATAAATATACATATAAAGACATAATACTATATATGCCCACAGAGTTATGCCATAACATACCCATCTGAATGAATTCAGACCAGAGATAGAAGTGTAACAGGGTGATTTTCCCTTGAACTCCCCTGTGCTACACAAATTTGGGTGAATCAACCACATTCTTTTAATGCCCTCCATCGTCTCTGGGCTATCACTGGCATCATTGAATTTAGCCTGACAAAACACTTCCATGTGGGAAGTATATCTCATTGTATACCCTGGAGATGAGCAGAGCTGAAAGAATAGGTCCAAGAACCTGGGTGTCCTTTGGCAAAGAGGAGAACCATGTCTAAATCTTCAGGCCTCTGATGTCACCCTCTCACAAAGGTCAACCCACACTAGAAGAACCACATCATCTCCTGGCAAAGAACTGAAGAAAAATTTCTTTTTTTCCCCATGTTTTGGCCACTTCTCCCACTGACGTTTTTTCAGCCCTAGCTGTGCCAACAATGATGACCTTCCCTTCAGAGCCTTCTTTCCCAATCTCTGTGCTCAATGGACTGTTGCCCCATGCAACACACCGACTGCTGCAATGAGCCATGGGCAATCAGCCAGCCCTGACAACGGCAGTGACAATGCCATCCCCCAGAGGAGGGGACAGCAGCAGTACAGGCTGGAACAAAGCCTCCCTGCCTTGGGCCCAGTGGGCACTGTTTTCATTGACATGTGCAGACATGGCACAGGGCTGTTCAGCTCCCTGTTCCTCTGGGCCTGCCTGGCCTGCAGCCGGGACATGACTGCCACCCACACAGGCCTGGCTTCCGCAGAGGTGACAGCTACCAGGACACCTGCGGAGACCGCTGCGCCTCCGCATTCTCATCACAGATATTTCCTGTCTGTGGTTTAATCTACCTGGGGTACGCCTGTATGGGCTGCAGCTGGGCTTCCTCCCACTGCCTAGAGAAATCTCAGCTGCGTTACAGTGGGCAGATTGACGCGGTGTGAGGCAGCGGTGCTGGAGTCACCTGTGGCTTACTGACCACAGCGCACCAACCACGCGTGCCAGGAGCGGTGTGTGGGCAAGGAGCAGAGTGCAGACACTGCAGTGGGGATGTCCTCGAGGTTCTTGACATGGTGACATCTGCAGTCCCTGTCCTTGGCTCACACATCACACCACAAGCTTTTTCCATCATCTCCAGTTTCTTGGGGGGAAGGGAGACCGTTCCTGCATCTAAGCTGTGGTACTGGTGTGAGTGGGCTAAGCAGAAAGATCCAAGAAAGGCTGCAGGGCGTGATGCAGGGAAGAAGACCCATTCAATTTCATGTTTTCTCTTCTGCAGAAGGGGAGGTGGGGAAAGCAAGAGAAAAGCAGGCTGGATATGCTTCAGCTCTTATTAAGAGAAAGGATACTCCAGGCTGCTTTCAGCAGCTTCTGATTCAGCTCAGAGCACAGCTGCAGGGGACACAAAGCAGTGCTGTGAAGGGCAACATCTGAGGCACAAGAGATACAGAATACAATCTGTACACCCTCAGACTTTATTCTACACTCGCCTAGCCCTCCTTCTCCAGTTTAGTCAATATATTCCTGGCTAGAAGCCGGTGCATGGGAGGAAAAGGAGAATTATTTTTTTCCCTGCAGTATGACTTCCTTTTTAAAAATAACATTTCTTTTTTGGTCTAGCAACATCAACAAGGTACACTGTTAATAACACACATAGGAAAAACCCATTATTTTCATGCCATTTCACACCCTTGTGCTAGTCCATGTACCATCATACAGTTGTTGAAGAACTGCTGAACAGAGTTAAAGTTATTTCTGAGATTGTTAAAGCAAAAGGAACATTTTCCTGAATCCACTTTGCAGAAAAATTACGTGCAGGAAATTAATTTAGAGATCTAGAGAAATCTGCAATTAGACATTAGTTTTTCCATTGAATGTAAAACTCAGCTAAGATTGTTTACAAACTCCACTGCTTCTTGGGCAGAGTGCAGCAGTCCCCTGTCAAGGGAGAAGGGTTCAGCAAGAGCTCCCCAAATTCACAGGCAGTGCTAGGAGAACACATAACCAATTTAGACCCAGGTGGTTCAGTTACTGGAATTTGACATTAACTGTCTGAAAGAGTGCAGCTGGAACAGCTGCCATCTCTCTAAACCAAGAGGCAGGGCTTTTATGGTTTGGGAACATGAGTCCCTCTTCCATAGCCCAGCACCACCGGCCTAAGGAACAATTTTTGGATAGAGTCTTGAATGAGGCTTTGCTGTTGTCCAGACTTTGCTCTGTGGAAAGCTAAGCAGATGAGGATGAGAAAAGTTAGGTAAGTGCCAGATACTCTGAAAAATTCTACCTTTGAGGTCTGCAGTCAGTATTACAAAAATTTGAAGAGGCCTTGGCAAGTGCTTAAAGAACCCCATTTCCTAAGTTGATCTGAACTCATGCTTTATGTCAGCCTATCATCAAGGATTCTTGCAAAACTGAACTTCTAGTCCAAATCACTTTTCAGATAGAGCCTGAGGAAAAAGCTATTGCAAAAAGCAAACAGCACAGTTAATATTAGGGTTTCCTTTCATCAAAACAGCTTTCAATTGCCAGAAATATGGTTTATTGGCCACATATGATGCAAACAAACAATCAAGAGAATGGACTTTGTTACTGAGGGGATTTAGAAGGCTTCAAAATTGGATGCAAAGCTAGTTAAAATCCTTACCACACAGGCATTGCCAATTCTCCACGCTGCATGCACACGTACACCAGTTGTGCAGTTGTAAGGGCCAACTGGCTGAGAGAAAGTATAAAATGGTATTCCACTTCTGCAGGAATGTTTACTTCAGAGGCACAATATGTTTTCCTGACAAGGAGGGATTATACTACACATGATTAGGAATATCTCATTGCAGCTCTCATAAGAACTGGTCTCTGACAACACCAGAGTTGTTTAATAGCACTTGACATATTACAAGCGCACACAGTATTAGCAAGAGTGTAGCAGTCTTTGCTAAATAATCTGTGTAGCTTTATCAATGAACAAACACTACAGATGCACCAAAATCTTTATACTACACACTTCACATATGTGAGCAAGAATAATATTTTCAAATCCTCTCTGAGCTGTGACATCTTCTTGTAAGATGGACGTGCCTAATATTGGTGGAAAACACTTTTACCAAGGGAAAAGGCTCCTTCTCTGATAAGCTTGAGTTTTAATGGGGTGAACAATCCTCATTCATAGCATAGTCTGCACTTGTCCCCATCTATATTAGTTTAACTGTTAGACATTGGGCAGTGTGTTTTTAGGAGCTCCCACTTTCAAGGTCATATAGCTTCAAGCAAACTCCATTAGGGAGACATTTGCAAGGCTGAGTGAATCAGAATTCTTGCCTAAGGACCTGCACAGTTCCTGTTTGACATGCATGCACTGGTAGGTTCAAGACATGCACGATATAAAGGCAAAGTAGCCCACTCTTTGCTTTCCCAATGTCACTGTGAAACGCTCCATTTAGCAAGACTGGAACATATTTCCTTTAGCCTAAGAGCAGCCTGAAGCCTGTGTCTACCCTAGAAGATTAGGATTTATTTGCTGGGACCACACAGGAAGTATCCTCAGTTCATGATCCTTGTGATGGCCAGACTTGCTGTAGACTGGAGCACTTCATATTGATAAAATTAATATCTGCACTGGAATCCTTGATGCACTAAGAAGCAAATTTACCCACCTGACCTACAGCCAGCCAAATATTAAAATATGGCAAAAGGATGTGAATAGGATACCATTCAGTGAAAGATGCAGCTTGTCAATACAAAGGCTCACTCAGTAATAACACTTCCTGGGTGAATATCATGAGTTGGAGTTCAGACTGGATGAAGATGATAGAAAATTTACAAAAAATTCAAATGTCTTTTTTAATCTTATTACAGAGATGACTCAGAGCATTCTGGCATGGGTTAAGAGATGCCCCAGCTTGAACTTTGCAACCAGGCAATTGACTAAACTGCATCAAAAACTGAATCATAAAATTTTCAAACTGCAGCTCTCTGGTTGTTTTGTAACACCAACCATCTAATGGAGAGCTGCCCTTGGATCATCACAGGAGATTTGTTGGCTCATCACTGGCTTGGACAGGGGCACTGTAAAGTGTACCAGAGGTTTATACCTGATCTACCCAGGCAAGTCAGCCAATGCCCTTACACAGAAGGTTAATAACCTTTGGAAATGTTACCTTGCACACTGGAAGACACACTGATACTCTTGTGTGCAGTCAGATGAGCTCACTCTGGCCTGGAATAACAAAGGAAAACTCCACCATGATGAGTGAGTGTGTGCCTGAGCCCACTCCTACCAAGTCAGGCTGAGAGCCCCAGCACTGCCCTCGCTGGTGCTACCAGTGAAGGGAAGCCCTTCCAGTTCAGATCCTAAAACTGTAAGACAATGCCTGTAAGTCAAGAGAGTGAAACACTTCCGTACTTGTGGGAATCATTATCCACAGGGAGAACAGCCTGCCCACCAGCTGACAGAGCACTGCCTGGGCAGTGTCACAGGAGCAAGGGCAACAGTACGTTCTTCTCCAAGTCCCCTGGCTGAGCAGCACTATGGCCCTTGCTTTCAGCTTCTCCAGTCCCGGTGTGCATTGAATGCCATTCTGCCAGTAAGAGTCCTCTAAGTGAACAGAAAAATCCAGTTTCTCCTTTGCCTTGCCCTGCTGGCCTCCTCTTCCCCCTGCTCAGTAATGCAGCAGGACACCCTTTGAAGACCAGGTGCTCCTTGACAGCCAGTGACAAGATTTACATTTCTGTGGCACATTTCACACTAATGGATACCAAAGGACATTTCAAAAGGTCTTTCACAGAGAAAGTCTTATACCTGAGTTATGATAAAACACTGCGGCATGTAAGTATCTCACAGTAACTTTATGACAAGCAGCAGAGATGAGTGTTAAATAGCTACAAAGGGAATTTGAAAGGATGAGTGCAGTTTCTCACATTGGTTCTGCCAGAACATCAGAACCAATATCATCCCAATTCTTACAAAGGGTGGCACAGAGGTCTCAGTAGCTACAAGATTTTCTGTCTCGGAAGATTATGTGTCCTGAGACAAAAATCATACAGAGAAATTGGAATTAGTAATAAATCCAAAATAAATGAATTCCACTTACTGAGTCAGTCCTCTCCACAACCTATCATAAGCCTATGTCTTCCCTTCAGCACACCTTCATCAGCCTCGTAATGGCTTGTGGTGAAATCCCAACCCAGCTCAAGGCAACATGTCTGGAAGTAGAGGGCTAATCCTCTGCCGATGTACACCGACGAGATGTCACTGGAGTGACGAAGTGGGAGCAATTTACAGCAGCTGAGAATGTGTCCCATAAGGCAATCAGACTTAAAAAAAATGTGATGGCAAGGGTCCTAAACAATTTCAAAACACTGCTGTCAGAACAAATCTCAGTGTACAAAACCCTTCTTTGAGAAGTTGTCAGAGACCCAGATGGGTTACTGGCTTATTCTGTCCTTCCTGGAACACTGTGCTCCTTTCCAATTATTATTATTCCTGTACCCTAAACCCCCACTGTGAGGAATTTCTGGCATGACATCATCCCAAACACTGAGCTTAAGACTGGCCAAATATTTTGCTGAGCTTTCTTTCCCTCCCTGCCTTGGTAGTTAAGCTTTAGCTTAAAACTTTTATTTTTCATTATGTCTGTAAAACAAGGAGTTTAAAACCAGACAGAAAAACAACCTGCAAAAGGCAATTAATAAAACACACCTGCAGTCCCAAAACTGTTCAGAACGCTTCATTCAGCAATGCATTGAGACAGAACCACAGCAAAGCTACTAAATAACATGTGACAAAACAAAACCCAGGAAAAAGCAAAATAATAACTTGTGGTTTTTAGCATCTTTTATCCAAAGTGCTTTGCAGTCATATATGCATATTATATAGGGATCATTCATCTAGCTGAAATATAGCTGGCTTCACTTCAGAACTAAGTTGCGTAACCACACATAATAAAACTATATGGCAAAGTCAGACAGAGGAAAATGAAAAGCAACTCTTCTAGTTGGATTATAGAACAAATTCCAAGTCAGCAGAACACCACTCTCTCTGGGTGAAATTTAGAGGAACACTGAGGATTGCATTCAAACTCGTGGGGAAGATATCGTGGCATCACTAACCAGCCTTTGAGTTTACCTCTAAAAGAAAATATAGTACCTCTAGCAGCAAAATGTCTCTACTAGCATTAGAGAGGGCCCAGGTGATACCCACTGAGTGATCAACATTCATTTCTGAATCACCTGCATTTCCTCAAAGGCCTCCCAGCTTAGCATCCAACCCTGAAGCCCAGTGAAGATCAATATTTCTCAACAGCCAGTATGAGCATAGCCTGAGCACAAAACTGCTTCTAACACTTCTGTTAGGCCAGGAGCACTCAGTAGAGTTTCAGAGAGAGGCCAGTCAGGCTACAGGACATGATTGCTTTTACTCTAAATACTGTGGTTAACAGTATGATGGGAATAAAGTCCCTCATATGCCAGTGTGATTGTGTGGAGAAGGTGGGACTGTATTTCCAGCTGTGGATCACATTAGCTAGTTAAGGTGCATGACCCTCTCTAGCTTCTGGAGCTTTGAGTTCTGCACAAAGGTTGCTGACAGGCCACCACGCTTGTCCAAAACCACAATGCTAATTGTTGTTATCCATATAGAAATTTTCTGTTATGTTCTCCATCACAAAATGCACATTACAGGCAGGAGCCTTGCTCTTAGGTGGCTCTTCATTTTCCTCACGGCCTTCAAGCGCCCAGCTCTCACATATTTGCATCATAAAAAATTTCACGTATTCAAGTGACCAGCATTTTATTCAGACACCTTTGATGATGGATGTCTGGGGGGAGTCAGCTCTGCTCAAAAGCCCTAGTTCTGGTGATTTGCCATTTCAAGCCTCAAAGTGCATTGAGTTGTAAGTGGTTCCCATGTAGAGGTTTTCCTTTGCAAATAAAGGCTAAAAACATTAGTGTAACACCACCTGTGATACTCCAGAACCTAAATCTATTTCACAGAGCAAGGGTACTAGCCCTGCATCGGGAATTTCCTTTGTCTTCCAATACACTGCAATTCTAATGGCCTCTCACAGCACTAGAGCCAGAACTCCTCTTACAGGTAGCCCCTTGCCTCTTTACACTTCCAGCAGGCTCAGAAGACTGCAGAAACATGAGACGGTAGAAACACAAAGTATTATTCATCCTTCCTCCCAACCAGAGATTTGCCAGGCAAGCCACTTTGCACATCCTTTTTCCCCTGAGAAAGTTGCATCGCTAGTGGCAAGAAGTAAATGGAATACCTGGGCTGGTGTTTCATCATGACACTCCTGTCTGTTGAGGAACTGTCTCACAGTGAGGTGCATCCCCTGCTGAAGCAATATCACTTTCTGCCACCTTTGTCTCTGTCCTTGCCTCCTCCAGCCTCACAGCACAGTTACGGGACAGCTGCAGGTATACTTGCCCTCCTTTCTTCACACAGTCTGTTTCTCTTCCTCATTCACAGATATATCAATGAGGTGACTGTGTTCTGTGGTTAAAATTGTATCCCCTGATATTTTAAATCTGTAGTCAAAGTAGATTTGACTAGTCTGAATTCACCTTTGAAGAATAAATAGGAACATGGAAAGATGCTGGAATAAAAGCTACTGCAATCAAAGACTGGAGATCTCCAGCTATGTCTTGAGAGACTTGATCTGGATATAAGAGAGCCCTTCCAATTCAAGGAAGCACAACTGCTGCGTGACTCCTTCACCTCCAAGTCCTCTTATAATTTCTCATCTCCATGTAGGTTTTCTTGTTCCTAACAGCCATTCCTTTTCAAGCTATTTACTATGGCAAACCATCCCGAACACAGAAAATACCTCCTCAACCAGGGAGCTTACTGCGACAGACACGAGTCAGTCAGCATCAACTGATAAGGAATAATTCAATACAGTCTATTCTGCAGTCTCTGGCCCTGGGACACTAATCCAGAGGCTAATAAAGCAGTAATCCCTTGCTGATCCACAGGCTCTGTTTCCCACATCATTACTCCAGGTTATATCTGCTCTCACCACCCTAAATATCCTTTCCCTCCCTTCTTCCCCACCTTGCACTCTCCTCACTAGCATGACATCATTACAGCCACCTTTCAGGACCCACAAATGGAGCCATTGACACTCAGTTATTTCAGCCTTCCCTCCTGAGCTACTGCTGTCCCAAAGCACAGGCTATTTGGTTGGCTTTTGAGCTGGTGGGGTTTAGCTTGTCTCAGAAATGCCCCTGGTATCCCAGCACAGAAGCTGCTTCTGGTTCCCAGGGAGCTGCTGAGAGACAGTAAAAATAAGGTTCCACCTCCAAGAAGGGTTCCTCCCCTGCCCTTTCCCAGGCACCCCAACCTGCCCCTGAAGGGGAGATGTACAAATTGCCCAACCCAGGGTGCTGGTTGCAACCTTATAATCTCCATTTACTCTATGAGCTGCTCACTCATCTGTAACGGGAAGCTCTAAGCCTTGTCATGGATCAGCCAACCCCCAGTCCAGTTCATCTTCCTGTAAACATCTCTGACAGGCACAAGGAAGGAGGGAGCAAGGGAAAGAGACATGCAAGTCCCTGGCAAAGCATGGCTCTACTGTCCCAGGTCAAGCCCTTCACACGGTTTGGTCTCCCTGTGGCACTACCAGATGCTACAGAGAAGGTAAATAATGCAGAAGCATCCATCTTCTGTGTTAGTCTTATCAGGCTCCTAGTAAATAGGAAGTGCCCGAGGACCTGAAGCATAATGGCGGTAAATATCACATATTCTGAAATATCTGGATTTTCTCAGTCAGCTCTCACATGTCCAGCACAAATGGATCTTGCAGAGGCTTAGCTTTCAGTGGTGTGCTGGGACAGGAAGTTACTTTTACAGCATGCTTTTACTTAGCAATGATGTGGAGCTTGATTCCAAGCTTGCCATCTTTTAATTTAATCAGATGTCCTTTGAATAAGGTGCTGTATTTTAGGCATGCCAAAGAGGCTGATATAGGGAGAGCTGCAGTGCCATTTCTCTCTCACTTTTGGAAAAGCTCACCACTAGAATTTAACCTGAGACATAAGAGCCAAAGAGCAAAGACAATGGAGCTTTAAAAGGATACAGGAGAAGAGATACCAAATGCTCCCAACATCCATCAATGTGTAAGCACAAATTATTTGCTTTCAGCAGGAGTCTCAGGGTGTCGAACACTTTTACTAGCAGTGAGTACAAGGGTTACAGGGCACATTACTATGTTGCAGGGTGGCTTTTCTGAGCTCTCTTCCTTGATTTTGGGGTTAAGAAAGGCTCCTCATCTTTCACATGGTTTTAACTTTACTCTGATTTTTAAAAACAAAGCAGCATTCAAAGTGATCTGTATGCTTCAAATCACAAATGCACAAGACACAATAGAGCCACAGCAGTTGCCCTAGTTGGTAAAGTGCTATTTAAAGAGGATTAAAGCTGACTGCAGTCCTCATTTTCCATCTGCCCCTCCTACATCACTTTCTTCTTCCCATCTCTCCAGGTGATAAGGGAAAAGGATACACTATAAAAATCAACAAGTTAGGATGTTTCAGCTGCTTCTTTCCTGACAACTAAGAAGGAATAGAAATGCAAAAGCAAGTACACAAGTTATCAGCCTGTCCTTCCTGACAATTCACTGCAGCTCTCAAACAACACATATTCCCCCATCATCCCATGCAGGTAAGGAGACACCATATCCCTGCTGGCCCAGAACCGAGCCTAAGAAGAAGCTTGATGACCTGGGTCAACCTGGGAGTACAGGCATCTGATGCAAAGGGACATCACAACATCTCATGGCTCTTGAAATAAACAGAAAAAAAATGCCAAAATGCCCCCACGCCCCAAGTTGCCACCTCTTTGATATGTTCTGTGTCTACTAACCTGCCTGTAAACACCATGCTTACAAAGCAGGTGGGCAATTCATCAGCCAGCTGCATCCTCCCACGTGCCACTATTCCCTTTTGTCCTGCAATGAGGAGAATTTGCCAGCTCTCTCACCTCTCTGACAAGCACACAGGACCCTCACGGCTCCATCCACAGAGCTCCTGCCTACCTGTTGGCCCTCAGTGTGACCTGCCTGGATTTAATGGCACTCGTGTGAACTGAGCACAAGGACTGTGACAAAGCCATGCTGCTGCATTGATGTCTGAAGATGTAAGAGTCAGGCAACCTCTTCTGACCCCACTGCCCACTCGTCCCTCCTAGAGGCCAAACCTGTGATGGCAATGCAATCCCTCCCCCTGAATGCCTTGCATCAGTCCAACTGCTCCTACCCTGGTAACAGCTCCTGTCCTTAAGCATCTGACTAGTTCATTTGGGATTACAGGTACAGCATACGTTTGCTGCATTCCTGTCTGTAAGCTCTTTTTGGAGCCTTGGCAGCATGAGGATGCAGCACACAGAGGTGGCAGGGGGCCGGAGAGAGGGGAAGGGTATTTGAGTGCCGACTAGGCTGTCCTCCTGAAAGAGGAATGACAACTCAGGATTCATCCACTGCAGCTGCTCCCTTTTAACTGCTTATTTTGAGTATTTACAGATAGAGGAGAAATCATTAAATTACCTGTTGGGATTTTCTTTTTCAGCAGGTTTTCTTCCAGAGAAGAGGCCAGCCTGACAGCACCTAGGCTGCCTCCAGCCCTCTGTCTATACCCAGCTGTCTGAGGCACTGCAAGTTTGTGTGTACACACACCTCACCCACTTCAGTACTGCCCTGCAGAAGGCTAAGGGAGGAGGTACAAAAGTCAGAGGCTGATGAAGACACTGCTTAGTGCTGTATTGATTTTTCTGACCTGGCACTGACAGATCTAAACTGAAGCCTGAAGCTGTTAGACCATTGCTAAATCTCAGCCTGGTGTTGATGACTTGTTATACTGCTGACCTGAGCTGGACCCACAGCACAGGTAAGTCTGAGAGGCTTAATGCCTCCCCTCTAAGGACTTACCATCTGACACTTCCCTACTAGAAGGCAACCTGATGAATTAACCCGAAACCTGGGTCATGCAATAAATCTGCCCTTACTGGACATTTGCCTTCACCTCACATACTGGCTGCAAGAGAAGCATGGCTCGGCAAGCTTCATCTCACAGAATCAATCAGGTTGGAAAAGACCCCCAAGATCATCAAGTTCAACTGTTAATGTAGCACAAATCCAACACCAAACCATGTCCCCAAGTGCCACAGCTACATGTCTCTTAAATATCTCCAGGGCTGATGACTCAACCACTTCCCTGGGCAGCCTGTTCCAGTGCTTCACAATCTTTTCAGTGACAAAACATTTCCTAATTTTCTATCCTGGCACAACTATTTCCCTTGCACAACTTGAGGCCATTTCCTCCTGCCACTTGTTACTTGGGAGATCAATCCCCACCTCGCTACGACCTCCTTTCTGGTAGTTGTAGAAAGCAACAAGATCTCTCCTGAGCCTCCTTTTCTCCAGCCTGCCCAGATCTCACTTTACTGCTTTCTTCCCTCAAGCAGATCAACACTCCTGCCCAGGTTGGTGTTGTCTGCAATCTGACTGAGGGAGCACTCAATGCCCTTGTCCAGATCACTGATGAAGATTTTAGACAGACTGGCCCCAGTACTGAGCCCTGTGCAACACCACTGGTGACTGGCCACCAGCTGGATGCAACTCCGTTCACCAGCATGCTTTAGGGTTGGCCATCCAGCAAGTTTTTTACCCAGAAAAGTGAAAACCCACCCCAAGGTACAAGGTACATTTGGCTTCTTGTCCTTCCCCTTGATTCCAACCCATCAACACCCAACCCTGCTGTCACCATCATTAAGGTAGCTTAAATCTCTTTCCACAAGTCTCCTCTGCAAAGATCCTTTCCCCCTTTTGAGTCAGGTGTACTGTATCTATCACCAGCAGGCCTGGGGTTGTGTAAATTGATCCATGATCAAAATCCCACAATTCTGCCAGTGACGGCAGGCTCGTAGACAGGTATTGATCTGCTGGCTTTTCCCATTTCTCCTCTCATTCCCTGCAACTGGAAGGATAGATGAGAACACCACTTGTGCTCCTGATCCCTTAACCAGTCATCCCAAGGCCCCAAAGTCTCTCTTCCAAAACTGCCCTTGGGTTTGTAACTTGATTGCTGCCAACCTGAAAAATCAATAATGGAAGAAAATCCAAGGGCCATGTCAGAGTAGGAAGCTTTCTCTTCACATCTTTAACCCAGGCCCCAGGAAGGCAGCAGACTTCCCTAAGAAGTGTGTCCAGTCTGCATGTGGGGCCTTCTATGATTTTGCTCCCTCAGAAGGGACTGTCCTATGAGAATGACCAAGTCTTTCACAGAGAAGCAGTTTTGATGCAGGGTGGAGGCTGATTTAGCTTCACTGACACCTCCAAGCCAGATGAACCATCAACCCTCATTATTGCTTGGCTCCACTTGAAGAACCTTGTAGCTATTGTGCGAGGGCAGCTGAAGCAGGCCTTAGCCAGGATGGATTCCCAAGAGAAAAAGCCATTTTCCTCATCTCAGGAAGAGGAGTTAAAAATGTGAGAGAGCTTGTTTTGCTCCTTCTCATCTGTCTGAGCTGCACATCCCCTTGTATGGCTGTCTACTCTTGTTTTTCAGGCTGTGCACACAGAATCACATTCTTGATCTCCAGGCTACATTTAACATCACTTTACAACCGTCCTCAAGAGGACAGCTGGGCAGCCGGCTCTGCCAAGCCCTGTGGTTTGGAGCAGATGAGAGCGAGTTTACTCTGCTAAGCAGTCCCACAGGTTTGTTCTGCCCTCAGCCCCATGATGTTTGGGGGTTGGAAGGAAGACAGACTCCTGCTGGAGGAGCAGGGACATCAGCTCCTCCCCAGCTTTTGAGCTATAAAAGTGTTAGCCCCAAGGATATCTTCTCTCCCATGAGAGGGCGGCAGCAACTCTCCAACAGGTTGAAATACAGATCCTTCAAGCTCCCACCCTTACCTTAGAACTGACAAGAACTCCCCCTGCTCTCTAATCACCAATAAGCATTGCCCATGGGGTTTTTCCACCTTCTCCCCCAGCTGTGGAGTCCTCTGTGAGCACAGGCATTTTGTGCAGGCAGTGATGGATGCTGATTGTTGTGGATGAGAGGGTGACTGTGCATGAAGAGAACCCCAGCAAAGTTCAGTGGCTTGGAAGAGTTCTCCTCAAGGGGACAGAGTAGTACAAGCACAGGATTGTCCCTGTCAGACAGCTCATTTTCCCTACCCCTGTCCAAGAGAGTGAGAGAGCACTGTCTGCCTGCATTAAGGTGGTTGCACTGTTGGTAATTTGCAAAAAGGCAGAGTTCACTTGGGGAAAAATGCAAAGCATGGCAGGGCAGGAGAGGAGACACTCTTTTAAAACACTTTTGTCTTTTGTTAAAGAAAGTTGTAAGACCTCTGTGGGAAAATCTATACCTAAATAAAAGTTTAGCAAGTCCAAGGAGATAGTCAAGGCTACAGAAATCAATTGGTGGGAGCCTGAGACTTATGCACTAGCCCTTAGTATGTTAATTCACAATGTTTCCCAGAAATGAACATGACCCAGAGCTGCACAGAGTGTCTAAGGCATTGCTTCTGGGAGGATCGGGTGAAAAGTTCTCAAGTTGTTGGTGATAGCAGCCATTGTTCTTTCAGGAAAAAAGACACAAAGAAGCTGTTCAGCTATTTTGGAATAGACAATTGCAAAAAAACCCCAAAAAATCTGCCTGAATCAGTCTTGCAATCATCAAGGCTGGTCAGCCTGAGTTTCCATGGTAAGCATTTCCACCAGGAGCTTAAAGCAAATTATGATGGTAGTCTTGATGGAGGGGTGCAGAGAAAGAGAGAGCAGGATGGGAGAGGCAGGCAGCCAGGGAAGCACTTCCCACACACACAGGGAAAGCTAAGACTGAAAGAGACACAGAGGTTTGGGCAGCTGTGCTCAGGGAAACATGACTGTGTATGTTCCTTGTCAACAAGGAAAGCTGCACCAAGGACAGACTCTCCTCCACTATCAATTATTTATTGAAAGAACCCCTGCACTCCTGAGCCTATTCAGGTCTGGAGGTGGCACTGGCTCTGGAAGGTTTTGGGGAATGCTGCATCTCCTGCAGCAAGCACCACAAAGCAAACCCCAGCAGAAGGGCTGGGAATGTAACTCAGCTGAAGGGAGGCAAAGCTGCCACTCCTAGAACCAGAGAGTCACTTAGGTTGGAAAAAACCTTTAAGATCATCAGGGTGAACTGTTAGCCCACCACTGCCAAATTCACCACGACTACACATCTTTTAAATCTGCTCAGCACCTCCAGTTCCAAGGCCAGGGCACACAAGATCACAAACATAGGTCAAGAAATACAGAAGAGTAGTTGGAGGATCTTACTGTGGGCCCCTGTAGTCCCAGCATCCCACCTCCAAACCCCTCCAAGGCCAGGGCAAATATGCACACAAAGGATCAGCTTCCCCCATCCCACTAAAACAGTCCCAGCACAGCAATCCCATGGCCTGGTTAAGCACATGCACTACTGGCAAGAAAAAAAAAAGCAGCCCAATTTGCTTTGCTGCTTGAGCACCCACCCCTGAGCTATTGAGAAAATACTATAACTTGTTCAATAGAGCTTTCCAGTGCCAGCAAGAGCAGGAGGCAGATGCAGCACAGGGGATGGAGATTGCCAGCCCACCCCCCCCACCCCCCGCAGCACAGGCAGACACACAAACTTACCTTTCACTCCTTCCCTCACTAACTGTCTTATCACCATAGCAACTGTAATCCTAGGTCATGCAGCTAGGAAAAAAGAATAAATATAGCACAAATGAAGATATACACTATCGCCAAACACAGCCTCAGTGGTAGAATCTAATTTTCATTAGAGGCATAACAGTGGTTTTGCATAATTATACATATATTAATACCCAACATGCCCGTCTTCAGTTGAAATTCATTAATTCAGTTCTAAATAAAAAGGATTGCTCATTGCAGGTTAATTTTTTTTTTTTTAAAGCAGAAAATATTTCTAAAAGCTCAAATCATACTTTCACAGCTTTTTCTTAATCCTGAGATTAACAGAGAAAGGAAAACACAAAGATTAAGTCAGCTCTGAAGTAGAAACATGGCAAAAAACATAACAGGAAACATTGCTGCTTTTACAATGTGAGTAGTGAGAACAAGCAATAAAACAATTTGGCCAGATGCTGCACTGTACCTGGAATTGAGTCCCAAAGGAAAGCATCTCACAGCCTTTGGTGCTTGTGGTGAAAGCAATACAGCAGCATCGTACTGAGACGAACACACCGCTGCAAGCGACCGAACGCGGGTTTGGCTGGTACCAGAATTTACTACACAGCTTGAGGTCAGCATTGACAAGAGGAAGCTTATTTACTCTGATGGCACAGATACAAGATAGCAGCACCAAGGGACAGCCCCAGCCAAGCACACCGTAAAGCACAGAAACCCTTCCTCTACACCCATCCTTCTTTAATTTCCTCCTCAGGTTCCTTCATTACCTGCTAAATGCAAACACTCTGAGGCTGGTACCTGACACCCTCTTTATTACTGTTTCCAGGTGGGCCTCGTCTGAGTGATGGGGAGTCCTTGGTGCTGGTCAGACCCCACCTTGCTGTGTGTGGGGCAGTGCCTGGGGGGTGGTTATTGTCACTTCAGGTGGCAGGTACCTGCATATGTGGGTGCTCTGGGACTTCACAGTGAGCTCTTGTATTGCATGCATGCATGCATGTGGCTCTAAGGATGCTCCCAAAATCCTGACCTGGTGCATGCTGGACTAAATAATAAACTAAAATCAGCATCCTTAGGAACTGTCTCTTCTCTAACCTCATCAATATCCAGCCAGGGAGGCAAGGGAGAATCTATGACTTAGGTTTGTCTCCACAGAGGCTTATTAAATTCCTCACTTACTGAAAAGGCAAGGAGAACTAGGACCAAGGGGAGAGGAGGGCTGGGCTTGAGGAAGGGGTTTGGAGGAAGGAAAAAAGGGGGAGGTGGCAGAGTAAATGGAAAGACAGAGAAAGAGATGGAGAGAGAGATCTGTCCTAAACAGCAACAGAAATCTCTCATGGCTGTCAGTCTCTAGCTCCTGTCTTCCTTGTGTTGTCATTAGTACACAGTTCAAAGCTCAGCCAGTGGGAAGGAGAAATCTCCCTTCTCGCCCAAGCTTCTGCAGGAGGGAGAGGGAACTCACTGCCTATCTGTCCAAGCCTGTGTCTGCCCTGGCCAGGGTCTTGCTTGTCCCTCTGCAGTAGGGAGCCCTCACTGACATGGACTTTTGGGATGTGCAGCAGGTTCAAATGTGGCCCCTTCACTCCACACTGTGAACATCTCCTGCCCCTGTCCTGGAGGTACCTGAGCCCTGGAAGCCCACATATCCATGATGAAAAGAGAAATAACAGCTTGCTTCACATGCTGCTGGTCAAGACCAGATTTTTTTCTTTTTCTTATGTAATGAACATACACCTCTGGCACACTTGTGCCTCCTGTGTCTGTCCTCCCCACTTGAGTGCTGGCCTAGACAGAAGAGGAGCATTTTGGACAGGTCAGATGGGGCCTGACACAGGGTCCTGCTGGGCATGAGCTGTGAGCTCAGTGGAGGAAAGAACCCACCTTCTCTCTGTGGAGCTGTGCTGTAGGTTTGTGTGGGCTGTTTGCCCAGGGTTGCCCACTGACTACAAAGGCTACCCAGCCTTCTGCCTGACCAGAGAGCAGTGGCAGTGCTAAAACCTCCAGAAAAGCAGGGGAAGTGTTCAAATGTCTGTGATTAAGTTTACTTGTGGGAGCAGGACAGGCAGTGAGATATGGTGGCTTATCCTGAGAAAAGATTCAAAATCTTCTCTGAACTGGTGAAGAGGACAAAACCAGCCACTTCTCTGATTTTTGTGTTGTCTGCAGTTACCACCTCTGGCTGCCAAAAATAGTTGGTAGGCCGTGAAATGGAGAAACGAGACAGACAGGGACTTGCTCCATCCCTTGAATTATTTAAGGCCAGGTTGGACACAACTTTGAGCAACCTGGTGTAAGTGGAAGGTGTCCCTACCCACGTAGGAACGAACTGGGATACATTCAAGGAGGAGCTGAAATATGACCTAGGAAGCTTGTAGAGACAAGCTTGTAGAGTTCCAGAAATATTGTTATCCCCCAGCTCCTGCAGTTTTGATACAAGTTTGGTCTCTCCCTAGATGTTCCTTTCCTGCATTGTCCCTGCATGTACAAATCCCTTGACATGGGAAACCAAGCCCCAGTGTCCCTCCCCACTCTACCTGTTAGGGGTTTTTACCCATGTCACCTGCTGTGACTCCCACAGTCCTCTGGCAGCAGGGAGAGGGATACCTCAGCTGGGGACCCTGGCAGGGTGGTCCCTTCCCTGCAAACACAGTCGTTGAGCCACACTGAGGAAAAGCAAAGCAGTAAGGATTCAAGGGACACAGTCCCTGTTCCCCTTTAGAGGGACATTTAAGCCAGCTGGAGAGGCAGAGGGCATGTGTGAGCATATCCAGCAGGATGAGCTTCATGATTTAGGCAAACAGTGTAAATGCTTAAGTACTTACATCTAATACCTTTCCTGGCACTCTCACAAATGGACTCTCCTGCCCAGCCATGCAGAGCAGTCTCAGATGCCATCTCACAGCAGGGACCTGTGTAATTCCATGCTTCTGCCTACAGGCACACCTGGAAATCTTGCATGTGCAGTGTAGCCCTCTCCCTCTGCCCTGCCTCCCCACTGGAGGGGACAGGCAAGCGATGCTCAGCCTGTCTCGCAGGGGCTGGGGATCTCTGTGCCATGCATGGCACCTTGGAGGGCGGTGTCACGGGGTATAAACGCGAGGCAGGGGGGCAGGTGATTTGCTCCAATGTTTCACTGAAGTCGAACAGCAATTCCTGAGCAGACAATGGAACCAGACCAGAGAAATGGAAGTTGTGGCAAACTGCACTTCCCGGTCCTGTGCTGAGCTGAAGCTGATGTATGCTCATACCAGGGCAGGGGCTCTCCTACCCCTCATGGACTCTCACATGTTCCCACAGCAACAGCAAGGCAATCACATTCCTCCTTCTCTCTCGTGCACACTGATTAAAATCATGCTCATCACAAGTGCCTCAGCACCCAGCACTTTAATTTCTGCAATGAAGGATATGAATGTAGGCGATTCTGAGGCCAGCAAAGCAGAAAATTAGCATTTAGCATGAAAGTGATACCACTGCATCATCACCAGTGCAAAGCAAACAACACAACCAGCCAGGCTGCCTCCTTCCCTTCCTACCTGCGTGCTTGGACTCATCCAGTGCTGCAACAGCCCCATTGCTTTCCACGCACCTGGGGCCTGTCCCTCTGAGGCTGCCACCAGGAGACAGGCAGGGGCTGCAAGGTGGCATCTGCTTGCTGACTCTGAGCTTTTGACGAAGCAGGTTTATACACTCCTGCCGAAATAATCCTCCCTCAGACGTCAAAAATGCCACATTAGCTGCTTCATTGATTCCTGTGGTATTTACAGAGCAGAAGAATGCAGAAGCAAGCAGGGGTGAGGCTGGAGGGAAGAAACCTTCACCCCTGGTGTGTCCTGTCCCTCAAGGTCAATCATACATATCAAGCCAGGAGTTAGATCTTCTTCTCCAGACCCTTAGCTCTCTCCATCATTACTGCAAATTCCCCTCAGGCCCTCTCACCTCTTTGTTACCTAGGCTGGTTGGGCACAAATAGACATTAAAATGCTGTGTCCATAGAAGCCTAAAAGAAAAGGCTGGCTTTTTACCAGTCAGGCTGGGATGGAGCCATCATCTGGTAGATAATAACTAATCTTGCAAATCTGTGAGCAGCACAGGGGTGACTGCCATGCTTTCCCACCCCAGCCAGGGCTCTGCACGCTTGGTGGCTTCTGCCGCAGAGAGAGCTGCCATTGCCCTGGCCTCCCCTGTGTAGGTGCCTGAACATCCTTGCCCAAAAGGGAGAGTATTTCAACATGTTTTGACATGGATCTGTGACCTCTTTGGGTTCCTGAGCAAACTGATGATGCTGAGATGCCACAGCTCGAGTTCTGAATAGCAGATGGAGTAGCAATTTACACTGCATGAGGAGGGTCCCTCTGGTCCCCAACAGTGCAAGACGGGGCTCATTGCCCTGGGGCAAGCAGAGACCTTTGCAACTCGTTACGGACAGCGTTGCCCAGACATTGCCTGTCTCAGTGCTGTGGGCACTGCTGGTGAGCAGTGTTCCGAGTCAGCAGTTTGGGCTGTTTACTGCTTTAATATATCCTTGAAAAAAGAGACCAGTGGGAGATCTGTTTATAAGCCACAACCACCCTGAAACAAGTATATGCCTACGCCCACGCACAGACACAAAGCAGCAGTGACTATGGAAGCATACGAATAAATATTGAGCAGACACCGAGGGATTTTCAGAACAGTCTCTCTATTTCTTTTTTTATTCAATGCCACGTTGTTTGTTGTTGACTGCCTTTTTTTTTTTTTTTACCTTCCTGATTTATTTCCTATGCCTGGGCTTACAATAACAGCAGAAACTAATCAGTGGCCAATGATGATTAAGTCTCTCACGTGTTATTAATTCTGCATTCAAGGTAAGGTAATTTCAAAAATCTGTGCCAAGAAATATAAATGTACAGGGAGGAAGGGGCAGTTGTATTTGTATACAGGGATTATACACACAAAAGCAGGTCTTTTATCCACATCACCCTGTTTACACTGCACTCAGCTTTTCTACTTAGAAATATCTATTATTATCTAGAATATGTGTAGTACTTCTGTGCGTAGGTCATCTTGAAATGAACCCTTCATATGATTCAGATATGGAGGTGAGAAAGGAAATGTGTAAGTGAGAAGGTAAATTAACTGTGTTGGTGAAGTTGTAATTGAAAGGAGAAATGGGGTCATCCACTTTCACTGTTATCCCAGTGATTATTAGATGCATCTAAGGATGACAGTGGTAGTTTTAGAGGAAAGTCCACGTGGTACTTCATCTCCGAAGCTGTGATAGCTCAAAAGCAAGTCTTATCCCAAGGACTTGCAGGGTAATAAAAACACTTGCCTGTGCATTACCACGTACCTTGAGTTCTTGCATGATGCTTCTCCTCCTTGTGTGTGGGTGGCTCTCTCCTAAAAAGGCACTTTTCAATTTAAAAGCAAGTCTTGGATTAAAGGTGTTTCACTAAAAAATAGTTTCTCTTCAGATTGCCATCCACAGAGCCCATGGTATCACTGACTATTTGTTTTGAAGCAGCATCTTAGCCCATGTGAGTGTTTCTGACTGAAGGAAGGGTGGCTGCCCTGCCTGTTTGTGCTGGGTGGTTGCTAGACCCCTTTTTGAAGATGCTCTGCCAGACTCTGTGAAGAAATAGTGCTATTCCCTTAGCAGCATAAGAAAGAGAAGAACAGAAGGAAAGTTGTGACAGCAGAACTGTTAAAAATCCCACCTCACTGTGGTCAGCACAAGCAGGTAACTTAGAGTGCAAAAATTTCATTCAGGATGAGTCAGCTGCAGGAAAGAAAAGGGAAGAGGTGCAGAAAGAGCTGCTTCATTTCACATGATGCACTATGTGCACCAACACTGCCCCAGCAACCAGAAGCAAAACAAAAAACCAACAAAACTCAGTTGCAGCATCTCTCAAAGTTCTCCAAAATAATACAGATTGTTAAAGCAGCATTAGACAGAAGGTTAAGGTGCTCTGGTCTCCGAAAATGTCCTTGGTAAAACAGCACCTGTCCCACTGCTATCATTCTGCTCTGTAGACCATGAGACAAAGGGAGAGGCGTATCTGTCAACTTTGGTGACTACTGACAAAACCACTAAGGAAAAAGATTTGTATTCCTCTGTGTCCACAGCACTGCACGGCAAAGGGGGAGCGTGAGCTGGAGCCTGCTGTGCTTTTCATGGCAACAGCCCAGCTGCTCATGGGAGCAACTGCATGAGGTACAGAGTC